>NC_092038.1:102943592-103109855 GCF_003086295.3 Arachis hypogaea
GCAGACGGAGTAATCCGTAGATGTGTGCCTAAAGAAGAAGCACAGAAAATCCTTTGGCACTGCCATGGATCACAGTATGGAGGACATTTGGGAAGTGAGCGAACAGCCACAAGAGTTCTCCAATGTGGCTTCTACTAGCCTACTCTCTATAAGGATTCCCAAGTGTTTGTACTTAATTGTGACAGTTGCCAAAGATCTGGCAATCTGCCTCACAGTTATGCCATGCCTCAACAAGGGATCTTAGAGATTGAGTTGTTTGATATATGGGGTATTGACTTCATGGGGCCTTTCCCACTATCATACTCAAACACTTATATTCTGGTGGCAGTGGATTACATATCCAAATGGGTGGAAGCTATTGCAACACCCACTAATGACACTAAAACAGTGCTAAAATTCCTCCAGAAGCACATCTTCAGCAGATTTGTGATGATTAGGATTTTTGACGGTTTAGAATTTCACTAATGAAATCTCGTTGTAAAGTATAGTTTCTAAACCAAACAATAATCCTTTCATACAAAAAGTTGTTTGTCACAAGTACAAACCCCTAAATTTATAAACCGAAGTATCAAACCTCGGGTCGTTCTCCCTAGGAATTGTAATGAAGTGTCTTGTTATTGGTTGTGAGTTATTTTGGGTTTTTGAGATTTTAGACAAGAAATATAAATGGCAAAGAAAATAAACTAACAACTAACAAAGCTCTTGGCAAGATATGTGAACTAGAAGTCCTATCCTAGTTATCCTTCTCAATTGTGATGAGAATTGTGTATTGCTCCCACTTAGTTAACCTCTAACCATGGAGGAAAGTCAAGTGGATGAATCAATTTGATTCCTCAAGTCCTAATCAACTCCTAAAGGAAAGACTAGCTTTAGAGGCATCCAAATCAATTAGCAACTTCTAATTATCGATCAACAAAGGAATTAGACAACTCAAGAGTCACTAATTACTCTACCTAGGCCAAGAGGAACAAAACCTACACTAAAATCCCACCAAGCATTTCATCAAACACATGGAAGGCTGGTGCGTGAAATTGTGAACAATACTTTTCACAACTCTCATAATCCCCGGTCATGAACCCCAAAAACTTGGTAGCTCAATACCATGGCATTACACAACTTCGCACAACTAACCAGCAAGTGCACTGGGTCGTCCAAGTAATAAACCTTACGCGAGTAAGGGTCGATCCCACGGAGATTGTTAGTATTGAAGCAAGCTATGGTCATCTTGTAAATCTTAGTCAGGCAAACTCAAATGGTAATGGTGATAAACGAAAATAACACAAAGGTAAAGATAGAGATACTTATGTAATTCATTGGTAGGAACTTCAGATAAGCGCATGAAGATGCCTTCCCTTCCGTCTCTCTGCTTTCCTACTGTCTTCATCCAATCCTTCTTATTCCTTTCCATGGCAAGCTTGTGTAGGGTTTCACCGTTGTCAATGGCTACCTCCCATCCTCTCAGTGAAAGCGATTGCATATGCTCTGTCACAGCATAGCAGAATTCATCTGTCGGTTCTCAATCAGGCCGGAATAGAATCCATTGATTCTTTTGCGTCTGTCACTAACGCCCCGCCTTCAGGAGTTTGAAGCACGTCACAGTCATTCAATCATTGAATCCTACTCAGAATACCACAGACAAGGTTAGACCTTCCGGATTCTCTTGAATGCCGCCGTCAGTTCTTGCCTATACCACGAAGACTCTGATCTCACGGAATGGCTGGCTCGTTTGTCAGACAAGCACTCGGTTGTCAGGCGATCAACCATGCATCGTGCAATCAGGAATCCAAGAGATATTCACTAGAGCCTTGATTGCTTGTAGAACAAAAGTGGTTGTCAGTCACCTTGTTCATGGGTGAGAATGATGATGAGTGTCACGGATCATCACATTCATCAAGTTGAAGAACAAGTGATATCTTAGAACAAGAACAAGCGGAATTGAATGGAAGAACAATAGTAATTGCATTAATACTCGAGGTACAGCAGAGCTCCACACCTTAATCTATGGTGTGTAGAAGCTCCACCGTTGAAAATACATAAGCATAAGGTCTAGCATGGCCGTGAGGCCAGCCTCCCAAAGTGATCAAAAGATCTAAAGAAAAAGGTTCCAAAGATCAAAAGATATGAATACATAGTAAAAGGTCCTACTTATAGAAAACTAGTAGCCTAGGGTGTACAGAGATGAGTAAATGACATAAAAATCCACTTCCGGGCCCACTTGGTGTGTGCTTGGGCTGAGCAATGAAGCATTTTTGTGTAGAGACTCTTCCTGGAGTTAAACGCCAGCTTTTATGCCAGTTTGGGCGTTTAACTCCCATTTTGGTGCCAGTTCCGGCGTTTAACGCTGGAAATTCTGAGGGTGACTTTGAACGCCGGTTTGGGCCATCAAATCTTGGGCAAAGTATGGACTATCATATATTTCTGGAAAGCCCAGGATGTCTACTTTCCAACGCCGTTGAGAGCGCGCCAATTGGGCTTCTGTAGCTCCAGAAAATCCACTTCGAGTGCAGGGAGGTCAGAGTCCAACAGCATCTGCAGTCCTTTTTAGTCTCTGAATCAGATTTTTGCTCAGGTCCCTCAATTTCAGCCAGAAAATACCTGAAATCACAGAAAAACACACAAACTCATAGTAAAGTCCAGAAAAGTGAATTTTAACTAAAAACTAATAAAAATATACTAAAAACTAACTAGATCATACTAAAAACATACTAAAAACAATGCCAAAAAGCATACAAATTATCCGCTCATCACAACACCAAACTTAAATTGTTGCTTGTCCTCAAGCAACTGAAATCAAATAAGATAAAAAGAAGAGAATATGCAATGAATTCCAAAAACATCTATAAAGATCAGTATTAATTAGATGAGCGGGGCTTTTAGCTTTTTGCCTCTGAACAGTCTTGGCATCTCACTCTATCCTTTGAAATTCAGAATGATTGGCTTCTTTAGGAACTTAGAATCCAGATAGTGTTAATGATTCTCTTAGTAAAGTATGATGATTCTTGAACAAAACTACTTATTGAGTCTTGGCTGTGGCCCAAAGCACTCTGTCTTCCAGTATTACCACCGGATACATACATGCCACAGACACATAATTGGGTGAACCTTTTCAGATTGTGACTCAGCTTTGCTAGAGTCCCTGGTGGACGAAATTGTGATCACTTGTTCTTTTATTTATAAAGGATGTATACTCTGAGGGCATTGTTTATTTCCTTCACAATCTCGTTCAACTAACCAGCAAGTGTACTGGGTCGTCCAAGTAATAAACCTTACGTGAGTAAGGGTCGAATCCACAGAGATTGTTGGTATGAAGCAAGCTATGGTCACCTTGCAAATCTCAGTTAGGCAGATTAAAAATGGTTTATGGGTTTTCGAATAATTAATAATAAAAAGAAGAAATAATAAAAAGGATAGAACACTTATGCAGATTCATTGGTAGGAATTTCAGATAAGCGGATGGAGATGCTGTAGAGCTCTCGGACGCCTGCTCTCCTACTTCTTCTACTCAATCCTTCTTACTCCTTTCCATGGCAAGCTTTGTATAGGGGTTCACCATCAACTGTGGCTACTTTCATTCCTCACGGGGAAATAACCTGTGCGGCTGTCACTCGCACAGCTAACCAGTCTGGAGGCATCACCCATGGCTGATGGCTACATCCCATCCTCGCAGTGAAAACTATGCTAACGCACTCTGTCACAGTATGGCTAATCACCGGTTGGTTCCCGCTCCTACTGGAATAGAATCCCTCTTTTGCGTCTGTCACCAACGCCCAGCAGGTTAAAGTTTGAAGCACGTCACGGTCACTCATGATCGGAATCCTACTCGGAACACCACGGACAAGGTTGGACTTTCCGGACTCCCAGGATCCTACTCGGAACACCACAGACAAGGTTGGACTTTCCGGATCCAGATGAATGCCGCCAACTATCTAACTTATACCACGAAGATTCTGTTGGGGAATCTAAGAGATACGCATTCAAGCTCTGTTGCATGTAGAACGGACATGGTTGTCAATCACGCGCATTCATAAGTGAGAATGATAATGAGGGTAATCTGACTCATAACATTCATCATGTTCTTGGGTACGAATGAATATCTTGGAATAAGAATAAGAGAGATTTGAATAAAAGAAGATAGAATTGCATTAATACTTGAGGTACAGCAGAGCTCCACACCCTTAATCTATGGTGTGCAGAAACTCCACCGTTGAAAATACATAAGCAAAGAGTTCAGGCATGGCCGAATGGCCAGCCCTCTCTAACGTGATCAATGATCCCCTCAGATGAAGGATAAAACAAAACTGAGATCAAAGATGAGATCAAAGATGTCTAATACAATAGATAAATGTCCTATATATACTAGACTAGCTACTAGGGTTTACATGAGTAAGTAATTGATGCATAAATCCACTTCCGGGGCCCACTTGGTGTATGCTTGGGCTGAGCTCGATCAATCCACGAGTAGAGGCATTTCTTGGCGTCAAACTCCAGGTTATGACGTGTTTTGGGCGTTCAACTCCGGATCATGACGTTTTTCTGGCGTTTTACTCCAGACAGCAGCGTGTACTTGGCGTTCAACGCCAAGTTACGTCGTCATTCTTCGAATAAAGTATGGACTATTATATATTTCTGGAAAGCCCTGGATGTCTACTTTCCAACGCCGTTGAGAGCGCGCCAATTGGAGTTCTGTAGCTCCAGAAAATCCATTTCGAGTGCAGGGAGGTCAGAATCCAACAGCATCAGCAGTCCTTTTGTTAGCCTTCTTCAGAGTTTTGCTCAAATTCCTCAATTTCAGTCAGAATTTACCTGAAATCACAGAAAAACACACAAACTCATAGTAAAGTCCAGAAATGTGAATTTAGCATAAAAACCAATGAAAACATCCCTAAAAGTAGCTTAAACTTACTAAAAACTATATAAAAACAATGCCAAAAAGCGTATAAATTATCCGCTCATCACAACACCAAACTTAAATTGTTGCTTGTCCCCAAGCAACTGAAAATCAAATAGGATAAAAAGAAGAGAATATACTATAAAGTCAAATATCAATGAATATTAATTTAATTAGATGAGCGGACTTGTAGCTTTTTGCTTCTGAACAGTTTTGGCATCTCACTTTTTCCTTTGTAGTTCAGAGTGATTGGCTTCTCTAGGAACTTAGAATTTCAGATAGTGTTATTGACTTTCCTAGTTAGCATGTTGATTCTTGAACACAGCTACTTATGAGTCTTGGCTGTGGCCCTAAGCACTTTGTCTTCCAGTATTACCACCGGATACACAAGTGCCACAGACACATAACTGGGTGAACCTTTTCAGATTGTGACTCAGCTTTGCTAAAGTCCCAGTTAGTGGTGTCCAGAGCTCTTAAGCACACTCTTTTGCTTTGGATCACGACTTTAACCACTCAGTCTCAAGCTTTTCACTTGGACCTTCATGACACAAGCACATGGTTAGGGACAGCTTGATTTAGCCGCTTAGGCCTGGATTTAACTTCCTTGGGCCCTCCTATCCATTGATGCTCAAAGCCTTGGATCCTTGCTACCCTTGCCTTTTGGTTTTAAGGGCTATTGGCTTTTTCTGCTTGCTTTTTCTTTCTATTTTATTTTTTTTTTCGCCACTTTTTTTTTCACTGCTTTTTCTTGCTTCAAGAATCAATTCATGAATTTTTCAGTTCATCAATAACATTTCTCTTTGTTCATCATTCTTTCAAGAGCCAACAATTTTAACACTCATAAACAACAAGATCAAAAATATGCACTGTTCAAGCATTCATTCAGAAAACAAAAGTTATTGCCACCACATCAATATAATTAAATTAAATTCACTAATAATTTCGAAAATTATGTACTTCTTGTTCTTTTGAATTAAAACATTTTTCTTTTAAGAGAGGTGAAAGACTAATGGATTTTATTCATAGCTTTAAGGCATGGTTTACACACTAATGATCATGAAGTAGAAACACAAAAACATAGATAAACATAACACTTAAAAACCGAAAACAGAAAGAAAGTAAAGAACAAGGAATGAATCCACCTCTAGTGGCGTCTTCTTCTTGAAGGACCAATGATGTTCTTTAACTCTTCTATGTCCCTTCCTTGCCTTTGTTGCTCCTCTCTCATAGCTCTTTGATCTTCTCTTATTTCCTGGAGAGTGAGGGTGTGTTCATGGTGTTCCACCCTTAGTTGTTCCACGTTTTGGCTCAAGTCTTCTAAGGAGGTACTGAGTTGCTCCCAATAGTTGTTGGGAGGAAAGTGCATTCCATGAGGCATTTGTTGATGAACTTCCTCATGTTCTCCTTGGGGGCCGTGAGGGACTTCCCTTGTTTGCTCCATCCTTTTCTTGGTGATGGGCTTGTCTTCTTCAATGGAGACATCTCCATCTATGATAACTCCAGCTGAGTAGCATAAATGGCATATGAGGTGGGGGAAGGCTAGCCGTGCCATGTATGAAGGCTTGTCAGCTATTTTGTAGAGTTCATTGGCTATGACTTCATGAACCTCTACTTCCTCTCCAATCATGATGCTATGAATCATGATTGCCCGATCCACAGTAACTTCAGATCGGTTGCTTGTAGGGATGATGGATCTTTGGATGAACTCCAACCATCCTCTTGCTACAGGCTTGAGGTCCAGTCTTCTTAGTTGGACCGGTTTGCCTTTGGAGTCTACTCTCCATTGGGCGCCTTCCACACAAATGTCCATTAGGACTTGGTCCAACCTTTGATTGAAGTTGACCCTCCTTGTGTAGGGGCGTTCATCACCTTGCATCATAGGTAGATGAAACGCCAACCTCACATTTTCCGGACTGAAATCTAAGTATTTCCCCCGAACCATTGTGAGATAGTTCTTAGGATTCGGGTTCATACTTTGATCATGGTTCCTTGTGATCCATGCATTAGCATAGAACTCTTGAACCATTAGTAATCCGACTTGTTGCATGGGGTTGGTTATGACTTCCCACCCTCTTCTTTGGATCTCATGTCGGATTTCCGGATACTCATTCTTTTTGAGCTTGAAGGGGACCTCAGGGATCACCCTCTTCTTTGCCACAACATCATAGAAGTGGTCTTGGTGGCTCTTGGAGATGAATCTCTCCTTTTCCCATGATTCGGAAGTGGAAGCTTTTGCCTTCCCTTTTCCTTTTCTTGAGGAAACTCCGGTCTTGGGTGCCATTGATGGTGAATGAAAAATAAAAAGCTAGGCTTTTTACCACACCAAACTTAAAATTTGCTCGTCCTCGAGCAAAAAGAAAAGAAGAGTAGAAGAAGAAGAAGAAGAAGAGAAAGTGGAAGAGAGGGAGAGAAGTGGTTTCGGCTATATGAGAGAAGAATGGGTAGTGTTGTGTGAAAATAAAGAAGAAAGGAGAGGTATTTATAGGGAGGGGGGGAGGGTTAGGTTTCGGCCATTTTGGGTGGGAATGGGTGGGAAATTGAATTTGAATGTAATGGAGGTAGGTGGGGTTTATGGGGAAGAGGAGGTTGATGTGAATGGTGCATGGGGTAATTGGGAAGAGGAATTGAGGTGATTGGTGAAGGGTATTGGGAATTGTGACATGGATATTCAAATCACAAAAATAGGATTAAGAGGAAAGGTGAGAATTGGGTAGGTGGGGATCCTGTGGGGTCCACAGATCCTGAGGTGGGAATCCTGTGGGGTCCACAGGTCCTGAGGTGAAAAGAAATACCATTCCTTCACCCTATAGGCGTGTAAATTGCCTTCATGCACCATTCTGGCGTTCAAACGCCCATTGGTGCATGTTCTGGGCGTTAAACGCCCATGTGATGCTTGATTCTGGCGTTGAACGCCAGTTTCAAGCTTGTTTCTGGCGTTCAGCGCCAGATTGTCCTCTGCGTGCGCATCCTGGCGTTAAACGCCAGGATGTTGCTTGTTTTGGGCGTTCAGCGCCAGGAAGATGCTCTGTTCTGGCGCTGAACGCTGGCCAGATGCATCTTCTGGGCGCTGAACGCCGGCCCGTGCGTCCTCCAGGGTGAAAAATTTTTTTCTTCTGTTTTTGACTCTGTTTTTAATTTTTTTGATTTTTTCGTGACTCCTCATGATCATGTACCTAATTAAATATAAAAATAACAAAGAAACAAAATAAAATAAAATTAGATAAATAAAATTGGGTTGCCTCCCAACAAGCGCTTCTTTAATGTCAATAGCTTGACAGTGGCTCTCATGGAGCCACAGAGCAATCAAGTCAATGTTGTCTAGTCCCAACACCAAACTTAGAGTTTGGATATGGGGTTTGAACACCAAACTTAGAGTTTGGTTGTGGCTTCACAACACCAAACTTAGAGTCTGACTATGTGGGCTCTTCTTGACCTTGAACTGAGAGAAGCTCTTCATGCTTTCTCTCTTTTGTCACAGAGGGATGGCCATGTGCTTGAAACACAAGGTATTCTCCATTTAATTGAAGGACTAACTCTCCTCTGTTGACATCTATCACAGCTTCTGCTTTGGCTAGGAAAGGTCTTCCTAGGATGATGCATTCATCATCTTCCTTCCTAGTATCTAGGATTAGGAAATCAGCAGGGATGTAAAAGTTTTCAACTTTTACTAGCACGTCCTCTACTATCCCATGAGCTTCTCTCATGGATTTATCTGCCAGTTGTAATGAGAACAAGGCAGGTTGCACCTCAATGATCCCTAGCTTCTCCATTACAGAGAGTGGCATAAGGTTTATCCCTGACCCAAGATCACATAGAGCTTTTTCAAAGCTCATGGTGCCAATGGTGCAAGGTATTAAGAACTTGCCAGGATCTTGTTTCTTTTGAGGTAGAGTTTCCTGAATCCAAGTTTCTAATTCATTAATGAGCAAGGGAGGTTTACTTTCCAAAGTCTCATTACCAAACAGCTTGGCATTCAGTTTCATGATAGCTCCTAGATATTGAGCAATTTGCTCACCAGTCACATCTTCATCCTCTTCAGAGGATGAATAATAGTCAGAGCTCATGAATGGCAGAAGGAGATTTAATGGAATCTCTAAGGTCTCTGTATGAGCCTCAGATTCCTCAGGATCCTTATTAGGAAGCTCCTTCTTGCTTGGAGGACGTCCCAGGAGGTCTTCCTCACTGGGATTTTCGTCCTCCTCCTCCTTGATGCATTCGGCCATGTTGACTAAGTCAATGGCTTTGCACTCTCCTTTTGGATTCTCTTCTGTATTACTTGGGAGAATACTGGGAGGAGTTTCAATAACTTTCTTACTCAGCTGGCCTACTTGTGCCACCAAATTTCTAATGGAGGATCTTGTTTCATTCATGAAACTGAAAGTGGCTTTTGACAGATCAGAGACAATATTGGCTAAATTAGAATTATTTTGTTCAGAGTTCTCTGTCTGTTGCTGAGAAGATGATGGATATGGCTTACTATTATTCAGCCTATTGCGTCCACCATTGTTAAAGCCTTGTTGAGGCTTTTGTTGATCCTTCCATGAGAAATTTGGATGATTTCTCCATGATGGGTTATAAGTGTTTCCATAAGGTTCACCCAGATAATTAACCTCTGCCATGGCAGGGTTCTCAGGATCATAAGCTTCTTCAGAAGCTACCTCTCTAGTACTGTTGGATGCATGTTGCAATCCATTCAGATTTTGAGAGATCATGTTGACCTGTTGAGTCAACACTTTGTTCTGAGCCAGTATGGCATTCAGAGCATCAATTTCAAGAACTCCTTTCTTCTGAGGGACCCCATTATTCACAGAATTCCTCTCAGAGGTATACATGAACTGGTTGTTAGCAACCATGTCAATGAGTTCTTGAGCCTCTTCAGGCGTTTTCTTCAGGTGAATAGATCCACCTGCAGAATGGTCCAGTGACATTTTCGAAAATTCAGAGAGACCATAATAGAATATATCTAATAGGGTCCATTCTGAAAACATGTCAGATGGACATCTCTTGGTCAGCTGCTTGTATCTTTCCCAAGCTTCATAGAGGGATTCACCATCTTTTTGCTTAAAGGTTTGAACATCCACTCTCATCTTGCTCAGCTTTTGAGGAGGAAAGAATTTATCCAAGAAGGCAGTGACCAGCTTATCCCAGGAGTCCAGGCTATCCTTAGGTTGTGAATCCAACCATATTCTAGCTCTGTCTCTTACAGCAAAAGGGAAAAGCATGAGTCTGTAGACTTCAGGATTAACTCCATTCGTCTTTACAGTATCACAGACCTGCAAGAACTCAGTTAAGAACTGATAAGGATCTTCAGATGGAAGTCCATAAAACTTGCAGTTTTGTTGCATTAAAGCAACTAGTTGAGGCTTAAGCTCAAAGTTATTGGCTCCAATGGCAGGAATGGAGATGCTTCTTCCATCAAATTTGGATGTTGTCTTTGTGAAGTCACCAAGCATTCTCCTTGCATTATTATTATTATTATTTTCGGCCATCTCCTTCTCTTGTTCGAAAATTTCTGAAAGGTTGCTTCTGGATTGTTGTAATTTAGCTTCTCTTAATTTTCTCTTCAGAGTCCTTTCAGGTTCTGGATCAACTTCAACAAGAGTGCCCTTTTCCTTGTTCCTGCTCATAAGAAAGAGAAGAAAACAAGAAAAGAAAAAGGAATCCTCTATGTCACAGTATAGAGATTCCCTTAGGTTAGTAGAAGAAGAAAGAGGTAGAAGAATGAAGAAGGATGAAGATGAATTCGGATGAAGAGAGGTGAAGAGAAGTGTTAGTAATTAAATAATTAAATAGAAGAAGATAAGAGAAGAGAGAGAAGAATTCGAAAATAATTTTTGAAAAAATGGTTAGTGATTTTCGAAAATTAAAGATGAGATGAGATTAAAATTAGAATTTAAAACAATTAAAAAGAATTTTTGAAAAAGAGGGGGAGAATTTTCGAAAATTTAGAGAGGGAAAAGTAGTTAGGTGGTTTTGAAAAAGATAAGAAACAAACAAGGAGTTAGTTAGTTGATTGAAAAAGATTTGAAATCAAAATTTGAAAAAGATAAGAAGATAAGAAAAAGATAAGATATTTTGAAATCAAATTTTGAAAAAGATAAGATAAAAGATAAAAAGATATATTTGAAAAAGATATTTGAAAAAAAAAAGATTTAATTTTAAAAATTACTTAACTAACAAGAAACTACAAGATAAGATTCTAGAATTTAAAGATTGAACCTTTCTTAACAAGAAAGTAACAAACTTCAAATTTTTGAACCAATCACATTAATTGTTAGCTAATTTTCGAAAATTTGATAAAAAGATAAGAAAAAGATTTTGAAAATATTTTGAAAAATATTTTTGAAATTTTCGAAAATGCTAAAAAAATGAAAAAGATATGATTTTTGAAAAAGATTTTGAAAAGATAAGATTTTTAAAATTGAAATTTTGACTTGACTTGTAAGAAACAACTAATTTTTAAAAATTTTTGACCAAGTCAACCCAAAATTTCGAAATTTTAGAGGAAAATAAGGAAAAGATATTTTTGATTTTTAAATATTGAATGAAAAACACAAAAATGACCCAAAACATGAAAATTTTGGATCAAGACACAAGATGCATGCAAGAATGCTATGAATGTCAAGATGAACACCAAGAACACTATGAAGATCATGATGAACATCAAGAACATAATTTTGAAAAATTTTTGATGCAAAGAAAACATGCAAGACACCAAACTTAGAAATCTTTAATGCATGAAAATTATGAATGCAAAAATGCACATGAAAAACAACAAAAGACACAAAACAAGAAATCATCAAGATCAAACAAGAGGACTTGTCAAGAACAACTTGAAGATCATGAAGAACACTATGAATGCATGGATTTTCGAAAACAATGCAAGAAAAATTTTAAAAGCATGCAATTGACACCAAACTTAAAAATTAACACAAGACTCAAACAAGAAACACAAAATATTTTTGATTTTTATGATTTTCTAATTTTTTTGTATTTTTATTGATTTTTTTTTTCGAAAAACATTTTTGGAGAAACGAAAAATAAAAGAAAAATTTTTGAAAAAGATTTTTGGAAAGAAAATTACCTAATCTGAGCAACAAGATGAACCGTCAGTTGTCCATACTCGAACAATCCCCGGCAACGGCGCCAAAAACTTGGTGGACGAAATTGTGATCACTTGTTCTTTTATTTATAAAGGATGTATACTCTGAGGGCATTGTTTATTTCCTTCACAATCTCGTTCAACTAACCAGCAAGTGTACTGGGTCGTCCAAGTAATAAACCTTACGTGAGTAAGGGTCGAATCCACAGAGATTGTTGGTATAAAGCAAGCTATGGTCACCTTGCAAATCTCAGTTAGGCAGATTAAAAATGGTTTATGGGTTTCGAATAATTAATAATAAAAAGAAGAAATAATAAAAAGGATAGAACACTTATGCAGATTCATTGGTAGGAATTTCAGATAAGCGGATGGAGATGCTGTAGAGCTCTCGGACGCCTGCTCTCCTACGTCTTCTACTCAATCCTTCTTACTCCTTTCCATGGCAAGCTTTGTATAGGGGTTCACCATCAACTGTGGCTACTTTCATTCCTCACGGGGAAATAACCTGTGCGGCTGTCACTCGCACAGCTAACCAGTCTGGAGGCATCACCCATGGCTGATGGCTACATCCCATCCTCGCAGTGAAAACTATGCTAACGCACTCTGTCACAGTACGGCTAATCACCGGTTGGTTCCCGCTCCTACTGGAATAGAATCCCTCTTTTGCGTCTGTCACCAACGCCCAGCAGGTTAAAGTTTGAAGCACGTCACGGTCACTCATGATCGGAATCCTACTCGGAACACCACGGACAAGGTTGGACTTTCCGGACTCCCAGGATCCTACTCGGACACCACAGACAAGGTTGGACTTTCCGGATCCAGATGAATGCCGCCAACTATCTAACTTATACCACGAAGATTCTGTTGGGGAATCTAAGAGATACGCATTCAAGCTCTGTTGCATGTAGAACGGACATGGTTGTCAATCACGCGCATTCATAAGTGAGAATGATAATGAGGGTAATCTGACTCATAACATTCATCATGTTCTTGGGTACGAATGAATATCTTGGAATAAGAATAAGAGAGATTTGAATAAAAGAAGATAGAATTGCATTAATACTTGAGGTACAGCAGAGCTCCACACCCTTAATCTATGGTGTGCAGAAACTCCACCGTTGAAAATACATAAGCAAAGAGTTCAGGCATGGCCGAATGGCCAGCCCTCTCTAACGTGATCAATGATCCCTCAGATGAAGGATAAAACAAAACTGAGATCAAAGATGAGATCAAAGATGTCTAATACAATAGATAAATGTCCTATATATACTAGACTAGCTACTAGGGTTTACATGAGTAAGTAATTGATGCATAAATCCACTTCCGGGGCCCACTTGGTGTATGCTTGGGCTGAGCTCGATCAATCCACGAGTAGAGGCATTTCTTGGCGTCAAACTCCAGGTTATGACGTGTTTTGGGCGTTCAACTCCGGATCATGACGTTTTTCTGGCGTTTTACTCCAGACAGCAGCGTGTACTTGGCGTTCAACGCCAAGTTACGTCGTCATTCTTCGAATAAAGTATGGACTATTATATATTGCTGGAAAGCCCTGGATGTCTACTTTCCAACGCCGTTGAGAGCGCGCCAATTGGAGTTCTGTAGCTCCAGAAAATCCATTTCGAGTGCAGGGATGTCAGAATCCAACAGCATCAGCAGTCCTTTTGTTAGCCTTCTTCAGAGTTTTGCTCAAATTCCTCAATTTCAGTCAGAATTTACCTGAAATCACAGAAAAACACACAAACTCATAGTAAAGTCCAGAAATGTGAATTTAGCATAAAAACTAATGAAAACATCCCTAAAAGTAGCTTAAACTTACTAAAAACTATATAAAAACAATGCCAAAAAGCGTATAAATTATCCGCTCATCACAACACCAAACTTAAATTGTTGCTTGTCCCCAAGCAACTGAAAATCAAATAGGATAAAAAGAAGAGAATATACTATAAAGTCCAAAATATCAATGAATATTAATTTAATTAGATGAGCGGGACTTGTAGCTTTTTGCTTCTGAACAGTTTTGGCATCTCACTTTTTCCTTTGTAGTTCAGAGTGATTGGCTTCTCTAGGAACTTAGAATTTCAGATAGTGTTATTGACTTTCCTAGTTAGGCATGTTGATTCTTGAACACAGCTACTTATGAGTCTTGGCTGTGGCCCTAAGCACTTTGTCTTCCAGTATTACCACCGGATACACAAGTGCCACAGACACATAACTGGGTGAACCTTTTCAGATTGTGACTCAGCTTTGCTAAAGTCCCCAGTTAGTGGTGTCCAGAGCTCTTAAGCACACTCTTTTGCTTTGGATCACGACTTTAACCACTCAGTCTCAAGCTGTTCACTTGGACCTTCATGACACAAGCACATGGTTAGGGACAGCTTGATTTAGCCGCTTAGGCCTGGATTTAACTTCCTTGGGCCCTCCTATCCATTGATGCTCAAAGCCTTGGATCCTTGCTACCCTTGCCTTTTGGTTTTAAGGGCTATTGGCTTTTTCTGCTTGCTTTTTCTTTCTATTTTATTTTTTTTTCGCCACTTTTTTTTTTTCACTGCTTTTTCTTGCTTCAAGAATCAATTCATGAATTTTTCAGTTCATCAATAACATTTCTCTTTGTTCATCATTCTTTCAAGAGCCAACAATTTTAACACTCATAAACAACAAGATCAAAAATATGCACTGTTCAAGCATTCATTCAGAAAACAAAAGTTATTGCCACCACATCAATATAATTAAATTAAATTCACTAATAATTTCGAAAATTATGTACTTCTTGTTCTTTTGAATTAAAACATTTTTCTTTTAAGAGAGGTGAAAGACTAATGGATTTTATTCATAGCTTTAAGGCATGGTTTACACACTAATGATCATGAAGTAGAAACACAAAAACATAGATAAACATAACACTTAAAAACCGAAAACAGAAAGAAAGTAAAGAACAAGGAATGAATCCACCTCTAGTGGCGTCTTCTTCTTGAAGGACCAATGATGTTCTTTAACTCTTCTATGTCCCTTCCTTGCCTTTGTTGCTCCTCTCTCATAGCTCTTTGATCTTCTCTTATTTCTTGGAGAGTGAGGGTGTGTTCATGGTGTTCCACCCTTAGTTGTTCCACGTTTTGGCTCAAGTCTTCTAAGGAGGTACTGAGTTGCTCCCAATAGTTGTTGGGAGGAAAGTGCATTCCATGAGGCATTTGTTGATGAACTTCCTCATGTTCTCCTTGGGGGCCGTGAGGGACTTCCCTTGTTTGCTCCATCCTTTTCTTGGTGATGGGCTTGTCTTCTTCAATGGAGACATCTCCATCTATGATAACTCCAGCTGAGTAGCATAAATGGCATATGAGGTGGGGGAAGGCTAGCCGTGCCATGTATGAAGGCTTGTCAGCTATTTTGTAGAGTTCATTGGCTATGACTTCATGAACCTCTACTTCCTCTCCAATCATGATGCTATGAATCATGATTGCCCGATCCACAGTAACTTCAGATCGGTTGCTTGTAGGGATGATGGATCTTTGGATGAACTCCAACCATCCTCTTGCTACAGGCTTGAGGTCCAGTCTTCTTAGTTGGACCGGTTTGCCTTTGGAGTCTACTCTCCATTGGGCGCCTTCCACACAAATGTCCATTAGGACTTGGTCCAACCTTTGATTGAAGTTGACCCTCCTTGTGTAGGGGCGTTCATCACCTTGCATCATAGGTAGATGAAACGCCAACCTCACATTTTCGGACTGAAATCTAAGTATTTCCCCCGAACCATTGTGAGATAGTTCTTAGGATTCGGGTTCATACTTTGATCATGGTTCCTTGTGATCCATGCATTAGCATAGAACTCTTGAACCATTAGTAATCCGACTTGTTGCATGGGGTTGGTTATGACTTCCCACCCTCTTCTTTGGATCTCATGTCGGATTTCCGGATACTCATTCTTTTTGAGCTTGAAGGGGACCTCAGGGATCACCCTCTTCTTTGCCACAACATCATAGAAGTGGTCTTGGTGGCTCTTGGAGATGAATCTCTCCTTTTCCCATGATTCGGAAGTGGAAGCTTTTGCCTTCCCTTTTCCTTTTCTTGAGGAAACTCCGGTCTTGGGTGCCATTGATGGTGAATGAAAAATAAAAAGCTAGGCTTTTTACCACACCAAACTTAAAATTTGCTCGTCCTCGAGCAAAAAGAAAAGAAGAGTAGAAGAAGAAGAAGAAGAAGAAAAGTGGAAGAGAGGGAGAGAAGTGGTTTCGGCTATATGAGAGAAGAATGGGTATGTTGTGTGAAAATAAAGAAGAAAGGAGAGGTATTTATAGGGAGGGGGGAGGGTTAGGTTTCGGCCATTTTGGGTGGGAATGGGTGGGAAATTGAATTTGAATGTAATGGAGGTAGGTGGGGTTTATGGGGAAGAGGAGGTTGATGTGAATGGTGCATGGGGTAATTGGGAAGAGAATTGAGGTGATTGGTGAAGGTATTGGGAATTGTGAATGGATATTCAAATCACAAAAATAGGATTAAGAGGAAAGGTGAGAATTGGTAGGTGGGGATCCTGTGGGGTCCACAGATCCTGAGGTGGGAATCCTGTGGGGTCCACAGGTCCTGAGGTGAAAAGAAATACCATTCCTTCACCCTATAGGCGTGTAAATTGCCTTCATGCACCATTCTGGCGTTCAAACGCCCATTGGTGCATGTTCTGGGCGTTAAACGCCCATGTGATGCTTGATTCTGGCGTTGAACGCCAGTTTCAAGCTTGTTTCTGGCGTTCAGCGCCAGATTGTCCTCTGCGTGCGCATCCTGGCGTTAAACGCCAGGATGTTGCTTGTTTTGGGCGTTCAGCGCCAGGAAGATGCTCTGTTCTGGCGCTGAACGCTGGCCAGATGCATCTTCTGGGCGCTGAACGCCGGCCCGTGCGTCCTCCAGGGTGAAAAATTTTTTCTTCTGTTTTTGACTCTGTTTTTAATTTTTTTGATTTTTTCGTGACTCCTCATGATCATGTACCTAATTAAACAAAAAATAACAAAGAAACAAAATAAAATAAAATTAGATAAATAAAATTGGGTTGCCTCCCAACAAGCGCTTCTTTAATGTCAATAGCTTGACAGTGGCTCTCATGGAGCCACAGAGCAATCAAGTCAATGTTGTCTAGTCCCAACACCAAACTTAGAGTTTGGATATGGGGTTTGAACACCAAACTTAGAGTTTGGTTGTGGCTTCACAACACCAAACTTAGAGTTGACTGTGTGGGCTCTTCTTGACCTTGAACTGAGAGAAGCTCTTCATGCTTTCTCTCTTTTGTCACAGAGGGATGGCCATGTGCTTGAAACACAAGGTATTCTCCATTTAATTGAAGGACTAACTCTCCTCTGTTGACATCTATCACAGCTTCTGCTGTGGCTAGGAAAGGTCTTCCTAGGATGATGCATTCATCATCTTCCTTCCTAGTATCTAGGATTAGGAAATCAGCAGGGATGTAAAAGTTTCAACTTTTACTAGCACGTCCTCTACTATCCCATGAGCTTCTCTCATGGATTTATCTGCCATTGTAATGAGAACAAGGCAGGTTGACCTCAATGATCCTAGCTTCTCCATTACAGAGAGTGGCATAAGGTTTATCCCTGACCCAAGATCACATAGAGCTTTTCAAAGCTCATGGTGCCAATGGTGCAAGGTATTAAGAACTTGCCAGGATCTTGTTTCTTTTGAGGTAGAGTTTCCTGAATCCAAGTTTCTAATTCATTAATGAGCAAGGGAGGTTTACTTTCCAAAGTCTCATTACCAAACAGCTTGGCATTCAGTTTCATGATAGCTCCTAGATATTGAGCAACTTGCTCACTAGTCACATCTTCATCCTCTCAGAGGATGAATAATAGTCAGAGCTCATGAATGGCAGAAGGAGATTTAGTGGAATCTCTATGTCTCTGTGTGAGCCTCAGATTCCTCAGGATCCTTATTAGGAAGCTCCTTCTTGCTTGGAGGACGTCCCAGGAGTCTTTCTCACTGGATTTTCGTCCTCCTCCTCCTTGTGCTTCGGCCATGTTGACTAAGTCAATGGCTTTGCACTCTCCTTTTGGATTCTCTTCTGTATTACTTGGGAGAATACTGGGAGGAGTTTCAATAACTTTCTTACTCAGTGGCCTACTTGTGCCTCCAAATTTCTAATGGAGGATCTTGTTTCATTCATGAAACTGAAGGTGGCCTTTGACAGATCAGAGACTATATTAGCTAAATTAGAATTATTTTGTTCAGATTCTCTGTCTGTTGCTGAGAAGATGATGGATATGGCTTACTATTATTCAGCCTATTGCGTCCACCATTGTTAAAACCTTGTTGAGGTTTTTGTTGATCCTTCCAGGAGAAATTTGGATGATTTCTCCATGATGGGTTATAGGTATTTCCATATGGTTCACCCAGATAATTAACCTCTGCCATGGCAGGGTTCTCAGGATCATAAGCTTCTTCAGAAGCTACCTCTCTAGTACTGTTGGATGCATGTTGCAATCCATTCAGATTTTGAGAGATCATGTTGACCTGTTGAGTCAACACTTTGTTCTGAGCCAGTATGGCATTCAGAGCATCAATTTCAAGAACTCCTTCTTCTGAGGGACCCCATTATTCACGGAATTCCTCTCAGAGGTATACATGAACTGGTTGTTTGCAACCATGTCAATGAGTTCTTGAGCCTCTTCAGGCGTTTTCTTCAGGTGAATAGATCCACCTGCAGAATGATCCAGTGACATTTTCGAAAATTCAGAGAGACCATAATAGAATATATCTAATAGGGTCCATTCTGAAAACATGTCAGATGGACATCTCTTGGTCAGCTGCTTGTATCTTTCCCAAGCTTCATAGAGGGATTCACCATCTTTTTGTTTGAAGGTTTGAACATCCACTCTCAGCTTGCTCAGCTTTTGAGGAGGAAGAATTATCTAAGAAGCAGTGACCAGCTTATCCCAGGAGTCCAGGCTATCCTTAGGTTGTGAATCCAACCATATTCTAGCTCTGTCTCTTACAGCAAAAGGGAAAAGCATGAGTCTGTAGACTTCAGGATTAACTCCATTCGTCTTTACAGTATCACAGACTTGCAAGAATTCAGTTAAGAACTGATAGGATCTTCAGATGGAAGTCCATAAAACTTGCAGTTTTGTTGCATCAAAGCAACTAGTTGAGGCTTAAGCTCAAAGTTATTGGCTCCAATGGCAGGAATGGAGATGCTTCTTCCATCAACTTGGATGTTGGCTTTGTGAAGTCACCAAGCATTCTCCTTGCATTATTATTATTATTATTTTCGGCTGCCATATCTTCTCTTGTTCGAAAATTTCTGAAAGGTTGCTTCTGGATTGTTGTAATTTAGCTTCTCTTAATTTTCTCTTCAGAGTCCTTTCAGGTTCTGGATCAGCTTCAACAAGAGTGCCTTTATCCTTGTTCCTGCTCATAAGAAAGAGAAGAAAACAAGAAAAGAAAGAGGAATACTCTATGTCACAGTATAGAGATTCCCTTATGTTAGTAGAAGAAGAAAGAGGTAGAAGAATGAAGAAGGGATTCAGATTTTGGATGAGAGAGGTGAAGAGAAGTGTTAGTAATTAAATAATTAAATAGAAGAAGAAAAGAAAAGAAGATTTCGAAAATAATTTTGAAAAAGAGGTTAGTAATTTTCGAAAATTAAAGATAAGATGAGATTAAAATTAAAATTTAAAACAATTAAAAAGAATTTTTGAAAAAGAGGGGGAGAATTTTCGAAAATTTAGAGAGGGAAAAGTAGTTAGGTGGTTTTGAAAAAGATAAGAAACAAACAAGGAGTTAGTTAGTTGATTGAAAAAGATTTGAAATCAAATTTGAAAAAGATAAGAAGATAGGAGGTTAGATAAGATATTTTGAAATCAAATTTTGAAAAAGATAAAATTTTGAAAAAGATAAGATAAAAGATAAAAAGATATATTTGAAAAAGATATTTGAAAAAAAGATTTAATTTTAAAAATTACTTAACTAACAAGAAACTACAAGATAAGATTCTAGAATTTAAAGATTGAACCTTTCTTAACAAGAAAGTAACAAACTTCAAATTTTTGAACCAATCACATTAATTGTTAGCAAATTTTCGAAAATTTGATAAAAAGATAAGAAAAAGATTTTGAAAATATTTTGAAAAATATTTTTGAAATTTTCGAAAATGCTAAAAAAATGAAAAAGATATGATTTTTGAAAAAGATTTTGAAAAGATAAGATTTTTAAAATTGAAATTTTGACTTGACTTGTAAGAAACAACTAATTTTGAAAATTTTTGACCAAGTCAATCCCAAAATTTCGAAATTTTGGAGGGAAATAAGGAAAAGATATTTTTGAAATCAAATTTTGAATGAAAAACACAAAAATGACCCAAAACATGAAAATTTTGGATCAAGACACAAGATGCATGCAAGAATGCTATGAATGTCAAGATGAACACCAAGAACACTATGAAGATCATGATGAACATCAAGAACATAATTTTGAAAAATTTTTAATGCAAAGAAAACATGCAAGACACCAAACTTAGAAATTTTAATGCATGAAAAATATGAATGCAAAAATGCACATGAAAAACAACAAAAGACACAAAACAAGAAATCATCAAGATCAAACAAGAAGTCCTGTCAAGAACAACTTGAAGATCATGAAGAACACTATGAATGCATGGATTTTCGAAAACAATGCAAGAAAAATTTAAAAATCATGCAATTGACACCAAACTTAAAAATTGACACAAGACTCAAACAAGAACACAAAATATTTTTGATTTTTATGATTTTCTAATTTTTTTGTATTTTTTATAAAATTTTTTCGAAAAACATTTTTGGAAAAACGAAAAATAAAAGAAAAATTTTTGAAAAAGATTTTTGAAAAGAAAATTACCTAATCTGAGCAACAAGATGAACCGTCAGTTGTCCATACTCGAACAATCCCCGGCAACGGCGCCAAAAACTTGGTGGACGAAATTGTGATCACTTGTTATGTATTTATAAAGGATGTATACTCTGAGGCATTGTTTATTGTCTTCACAATCTCGTTCAACTAACCAGCAAGTGTACTGGGTCGTCCAAGTAATAACCTTACGTGAGTAAGGGTCGAATCCACAGAGATTGTTGGTATGAAGCAAGCTATGGTCACCTTGCAAATCTCAGTCAGGCAGATTAAACATGATACTTGATTAGATTCAAAATAAATAAAAAGGAATAATAAAAGGGATAGAACACTTATGCAGATTCATTGGTAGAGGTATCTTTAAGTATATACAGCTGCTGCATGGCTCAAGCACGCCTGCTCTCCTACTGCTTCTACTCAATCCTTCTTACTCCTTTCCATGGCAAGCTTTGTATAGGGGTTCACCATCAACTGTGGCTACTTTCATTCCTCACGGGGAAATAACCTGTGCGGCTGTCATTCGCACAGCTAACCAGTCTGGAGGCATCACCCATGGCTGATAGCTACATCCCATCCTCGCAGTGAAAACTATGCTAACGCACTCTGTCACAGTACGGCTAATCACCGGTTGGTTCCCGCTCCTACTGGAATAGAATCCCTCTTTTGCGTCTGTCACCAACGCCCAGCAGGTTAAAGTTTGAAGCACGTCACGGTCATTCATGATCGGAATCCTACTCGGAACACCACAGACAAGGTTGGACTTTCCGGACTCCCAGGATCCTACTCGGAACACCACAGACAAGGTTGGACTTTCCGGATCCAGATGAATGCCGCCAACTATCTAACTTATACCACGAAGATTCTGTTGGGGAATCTAAGAGATACGCATTCAAGCTCTGTTGCATGTAGAACGGACATGGTTGTCAATCACGCGCATTCATAAGTGAGAATGATAATGAGGGTAATCTGACTCATCACATTCATCATGTTCTTGGGTACGAATGAATATCTTGGAATAAGAATAAGAGAGAATTGAATAAAAGATAACAGAATTGCATTAATACTTGAGGTACAGCAGAGCTCCACACCCTTAATCTATGGTGTGCAGAAACTCCACCGTTGAAAATACATAAGCAAAGAGTTCAGGCATGGCCGAATGGCCAGCCCTCTCTAACGTGATCACAGGATCAAAATACAATCCAGGATGTCTAATACAATAGATAAATGTCCTATATATACTAGACTAGCTACTAGGGTTTACATGAGTAAGTAATTGATGCATAAATCCACTTCCGGGGCCCACTTGGTGTGTGCTTGGGCTGAGCTTGATGAATTCACGTGTAGAGGCATATCTTGGCGTTGAACTCTGAGTTATGACGTGTTTTGGGCGTTCAACTCCGGATCATGACGTTTTTCTGGCGTTTAACTCCAGACAGCAGCGTGTACTTGGCGTTCAACGCCAAGTTACGTCGTCATTCTTCGAATAAAGTATGGACTATTATATATTGCTGGAAAGCCCTGGATGTCTACTTTCCAACGCCGTTGAGAGCGCGCCAATTGGAGTTCTGTAGCTCCAGAAAATCCATGTCGAGTGCAGGGAGGTCAGATTCCAACAGCATCAGCAGTCCTTTTGTCAGCCTTCTTCAGAGTTTTGCTCAAATCCCTCAATTTCAGTCAGAATTTACCTGAAATCACAGAAAAACACACAAACTCATAGTAAAGTCCAGAAATGTGAATTTAGCATAAAAACTAATGAAAACATCCCTAAAAGTAGCTTAAACTTACTAAAAACTATATGAAAACAATGCCAAAAAGCGTATAAATTATCCGCTCATCAATAAGAGTGGGTTTGAGATTGGTTGAGGTATGATTTTTGAGGTATAAAGAGATTGAAGAAAGAAGTATTGCTGTTATGAGAGGAGCGGTGTGTGTATATAGGATGGTCTGATGTGGGAATAGAGGCTTGTTTGTAAGGAAGGTTTTTAGGCATGTGGGATGCTGAGGGTTGAGGGTATGTACTTTGGTTAGAGACTTGGTTGTTGGATGGATGATGGTTAGAGTTGGGGTAAGTGTTTTGTGGTTTTCTGTATGTTTTTGTTTTTCTTTGTTGTGTTTTGGTTTTGGTTGAGTTCCTTTGCATGGCTGCTGAATTTGATTGTGGTTGTCTCCCATCTGAGGTTGGATGGTTTTCCAAGAGGGATTGTAAGTATCACATAGACTTCATTTGATCCAGAATTTGGTTGTGCATGTACTGGACTTGCTCTTGCTGTTGCTCCTCTTGAATTTCTTCATTTTGCCCCAAGTAGTTGATGGTTGGCTTGTGTTGACTGCTGCAACTTGGATATTGTCATCCTCTTGGCCATTTGCTCAATTGTTTTTGAATTGCTGTTGCATCATTTTGTTTTGAGCTAGGATTGAATCCACTCCTTCAACTCATCACTCTTTCCTTGTGATGGTTGGCATTGCTTGGTGAGCAAAGAGTACTGGTTGTTGGCCACCATATCATGAGATTGGGCTTCCTCCATTTTGATGATGTTGCCTCAGTCCCTTGATGAATTTGCAATGTTACCAAAATATGCAACTTATCCTTCAGTGAACATTTCAGAGCATTCTGATCAGAGCTTGTATCTCTCCATGCCTCATAGATGGTTCAGCCTCCATTGTGTGAATGTTGTACTCAGTCTTCACCTAATGACCTTTGAGTGGGTAAATTGCAAGATGGTTACCAATCATCCCAATTGTGATGCTGTCTCTGGAAGGATTTCAACCATTGATGGCTTGTCTCTGAAGAGAATGGAAAGAGCAGTGCTTGTAGCTGTCAGGAGACACCATTGGTTTGACCATGTCACATCCTCAGAGGTAGACAATGTTGATTGGCTTCAAGTGTCCCTCCATGAGCAATTATTTGAAGGAGTGATAAGTTGTGCTTTAGTTCAAATTGTTTGCTTGACATGATTAAGTGCTTCAAATGTCTGGGATTCATGTGAAGCCAAAACTCTCCTCTGTGGTGATTGTTGTTGTTAGCCATCCTCCTAGTGATTGGTTGAATGTTCCTCCATGTCTTGAAATTCTTCTTCTGATCCTCTCTCAAATAATGTTTTCCCTCTTTCAGCTCTTCTTAATCTCCTGAGGGTTCGTTCGTCTTGTTCATGAAAGATGGGTGTAGCTCTTCTTGTATCTGTCATATAAACAAACATAAGAAACACACAAAACAGTGACACTTCAATCTATTTCTAGAATGAATTTGAGTTAGCTTAAGCAAAAATTCAAACAGTTAGTGGTCAGTCAAAAATTAAAGAACGGAAAAGAGAAAGTGCTTGATCTAGACCTCCACTTCACTTAATTATTGTCAATCTAATTCAATCCCGGCACGGCGCCAAAACTTGATGTGTGGAAACGATCCAACAACTCAGGCAAGGTATCATGTAGAACTCACTTGATAGTTTAGATGGTGATTTAGTCAAGCGAATCAATTGTTGAGTTTATCATTAACAGAAGCTAAATTGCTTGGAATGTAAAGGAGAAGGGAATATTGCAGTAAATCAAAGAGCAAGAAAGTAAAGAGACTGAATCTTAAAGTGCAAGTAATGTAAATTGCAGAAACTTAGATTGCAAGTAATGTAAATAACTGAAGCTTAAAGTGCAAGAAATGTAAATTGCTTGAATCATAAAAGGAATTGGGAGTTGGGATTGCAGAATTTAAACAAGCAAAGGTAAATTGCAACAAACAGAAGAGTAGAGGATTGATTAAATGGAAATAGATCTCAACAGAAAAAGTAAAAATGCTTTGAAGATCTAAAAACAGAAAATGAGCGATGCTTAATTTGCAGCAATTTAAAAGAGGATTGAAGATCTCAGGAGTGGAAGAGACTAGATAACAAGTCTAGATCTCAAATCCTTCCTTGATCCAACAAGAACAATTGCAAAAGAAATGAAGGAAAGTAAATTGCAGAAAGAGTAGAAGATGAAGCAGTAAATAGAGATTGAAATTCAATTCTGCAGAAAAGTAAAACAAGAGATTACAAGGTGAGATTGAAACAGAAGTTCTTCAATTCTTCACCCCAGATCCAAAATAAAAAGTAAAGAGTGCTCAAGCAAGAACAAGGAAGAAGAGAGATCAATTCTCCTTCCCAATTCTCTCAGATCTCAATTCAAAAGTAAAAGCTTAAAGATGAAAAAATGAAGTAAAAAGGAAAATTCAAAAGTGATTCTAGAGGTTCTAAAAAAAAGAAAGAAGGTCCTAATTACATCAAACTAGCTCCTATTTATACACTTTCTATTCTTGGATTTTGGGATTTGGATGGGCTTTTGATTTGGTGAAGAAATGAATTAAGTTGGATTTTTAATTGAATTTCAGCCCAAGTTAAGATGTGCTCCCAGGAGGATGCTCAGCTCACAAGTTGAGCTGAGCATTAAAGCCTTGTGTGTATGTGCCTTGCACCGTGCCAAGCATCAGGGGAATGCTCAGCTCAACTTGTGAGCTGAGCATTGGTGCCTTGGTGCCAATTTGTGCACTGCCCTTGGACCGTGCCAAATTTGTTGCGCGCTCCACTCCTTCTTGGCCGTGCCAAGATGTGCCCCCTTGCACCAAGAAGTAACGCTCTGCTCACTAAGTGAGCTGAGCATTGGCGCTCACAAGGAGAGGTCCTTGGTTCGAAACTTGCTGAATGCATGCGCTGGAGCTTTTCCTTGGTTTTCTTGTGGTGCCTTGCTCCTTGCTTCCTTGAGGTGTTGAGTTCGAATCCTGGAGGTGGCATTTTGCCTATTTTTTGCTTATTTTCCTTGTGAGTAGCGCCTCCCTCACCCCCCCTTGGTCATGGGTTCAAGTCTTGGGGCATGCACTTTGCAACTTATTTTCTTTGAATTATTCCTCAATGCTTTCGACAATGCTCACTTGGTGAGCTGAGCATTGTTTTTCTTTTCCTTGTTTCTTGGCTTCCTATTGTGCTCAGCTCACAAAGTGAGCAGAGCATTGTGCCTTGGTCCCATGGGAGTGAGTGTAGTGCTCACTTAGTGAGCATTGTACTCTTGGAGTGAGCTTCAAGGTTCCATGCGCCACACTTCCTCCTTTCTTTGCCACACTTTCTTTCTTGAGCCACACTTTTTAGGCCACCTTTTCTTCTTTTCTTCTTTTCTTCACCTACAATTAATCAAAACAACCAATCAAAGTATCACCAAATTCACAAGGTTTATAAATCATTAAAATGCAATTAAATTTAGCCTAAACCTCATGATTTAGCATCAATTATATGGTGGTTGTTTGATTCAAAGAAACCATGCATTTCCATTCCAAATCACTTACTTAGAATACAAGAAAGTGCATAAAACCTAATGAAAACAAAGAAAAAGACTAGTGAGACTAGGTTAAGATGACTTGTCATCATCCATGAGGACTTAGTCCAACTTTTGATCAAAGTTGACCCTTTTTGAGTTTGAAAGGGACCTCGGGGATCACCTTCTTCTTGGCCACAACTTCATAGAAGTGGTCTTGATGCACCCTTGAGATGAATCTCTCCATCTCCTATGACTCGGAGGTGGAAGCTTTAGCCTTCCCTTTCCTCTTTCTAGAGGTTTCTCCAGCCTTAGATGCCATAAATGGTTATGGAAAAAAAAAAAGCAATGCTTTTACCACACCAAATTTAGAAGGTTTGCTCGTCCTCGAGCAAAAGAAGAAAGAAGAGAGTAGAAGAAGAAGAAATAGAGGAGATGGAGGTGGCTTTGTGGTTCGGCCAAGGGGGAGAAGTAGTGTTTAGGTTGTGTGAAAATGAAGGAGTGAAGATGGGTTTATATAGGGGTGGAGAGGGGGGTAGGGTTCGGTCATGTATGGGTGGGTTTGGGAGGGAAAGTGGTTTGAATTTAAATGGTGAGGTAGGTGGAGTTTCATGAAGGATGGATGTGAGTGGTGAAGAGAATAATGGGATTTGATAGGTGAGGGGTTTTTGGGGAAGAGGCGTTGAGGTGATTGGTGAATGGGTGAAGAAGAGAGAGAGTGGTGGGGTAGGTGGGGATCCTGTGGGGTCCACAGATCCTGAGGTGTCAAGGAAAATTTATCCCTGCACCAAGTGGCGAGCAAAAATGCTCTTTCTGCCATTTCTGGCGTTAAACGCCAGGCTGGTGCCCATTTTTGGCGTTTAACGCCAGCTTCTTGCCCTTTCCTGGCGTTTAACGCCAGTCTGGTGCCCCTTTCTGGCGTTAAACCCCCAGAATGGTGCCAGACTGGGCGTTAAACGCCCATTTGCTACTTTTACTGGCGTTTAAATGCCAACAAGCTTTCCTCTAGGGTGTGCTGTTTTTCTTTCTATTTTTCATTCTATTTTTGCTTTTTCAATTGATTTTGTGACTTCCCATGATCATCAACCTACAGAAAACATAAAATAAAATTGGAAAATAGATAAATATAACATTGGGTTGCCTCCCAACAAGCGCTTCTTTAATGTCAGTAGCTTGACAGTGGGCTCTCATGGAGTCTCACAGATGTTCAGAGCAATGTTGGAACCTCCTAACACCAAACTTAGAGTTTGAATGTGGGGGTTCAACACCAAACTTAGAATTTGGTTGTGGCCTCCCAACACCAAACTTAGAGTTTGACTGTGGGGGCTCTGTTTGACTCTGTTTTGAGAGAAGTTCTTCATGCTTCCTCTCCATGGTTACAGAGGGATATCCTTGAGTCTTAAACACAAGGGATTCTTCATTTACTTGAATGATCAATTCTCCTCTGTCAACATCAATTCAACCGGAGCACTTCAAAATCACTTTGCCACAAGCTTTCCAAAATCACTTTGTCACAAGCTTTCCAAAATCACTTTGTCAACATCAATTCAAGGTCTCAACACCTCCAAGAACAGATTTTTGGCACACCAGAGCCCTTTTCCAAGCTTTCCAAAATCTCAATCAAGCTTTAATATTCACATACACACTACCTAAGCTACAATCATCATACTCAAATATAACATCTCAATACCCAAACATCATAGAGTAATAAATTACACTAGGGTTAAGAATCTTACCACACCCAAGGTTCAAGGAGACAAGATTAATCTTCTCCTTCAAGAGAGTTGGGTCCTATAATATCAAAGAGTCCAAAATCTCAACACTTTTCTCCATGAAATTCGAAATTAAGGGATAAAGAATTGAACCAAAATCGTGGCTTACTTCAAGAACAAAGTATTGGGTTTTGTAGAGCTATTCGTGGTGAACGCGTGACCGCAAACGGTGCGGCAATCGAAGCTCTAGATCAAAAGTTATGGTGGTTTGAAGATCAACCAAGGGTTAGAATTTGAGAGAGTATTCTTCCCCCATTCCCTTTCATTTTAGCGTGTGTGAGTGTGTAGAGAGGAGAGAGAGTGCTGAAAATTAGGGTTTTAGGTTTAGTTATGTTGGGCCAAGGGCCCAATATGGATCTGGTTGGCCCGGTTTGACCTGTTCGATCCGATCTCGGTTTGTTTTCTATAAAATTGGTATCAAAATTCTCGTCTAAATCTCCTCTATCATATTAAGCCATAAAGATCACATTTTTGGCCTTCTAGAATAAATTCTCATTTATGGGTTAATTAGTCATTAATTAACCGGGTTTTACATGTATATTTTTACATTTAATAGGTGTTAAGTCTGTTGTACAAATAGAAATAATTAAGGTTTAATTACTCTATTGGTCCCTATAGTTTTGTAAAATTTTCAATTAGGTCCCTATACTTTTTTTCTTTTTAATTGAATCCTTGTACCGAATTTTATTTTTAATTAAGTCCCTATACTTTTTTTTCTTTTTATTTGGGTCCCTGTATCAATTTTTTTCTTAATTAGATCCCTATATAACTAAACCAATTACTGTTAAGAGGGACCGAATTGAAAAAAAAAATTGGTTCATGGACCTAATTAAAAGAAAAAATAAGTATAAGGACCTAATTGAAAATTTCACGAAACTATAGGGACCAACAGAGTAATTAAACCTTAATTTTTATACTTGCTATTTAAAAATAATATTTTTTCTCTCTATGTATATAAAAATAGAATTAGATATTAGTATAAAAAAACTATACTGATAGTTATAAAATTAACTCAAAATTAATTTTTTTAAAAATAATTGAATCTTAATTCTAACTTTTAATTATAACATTAATATTCTCTCCAAATTATATTTAATAAATATTTGAAAGAAGGAAAATGAAAATATAGATTAGAAAGATAAGCGGTGAAAATTTAAAACTAAATAAAAAACTAAAAAAATATGTATATAATAATTATTACATATTTATTACATATAATTTGGAGAGAATACTAATGTTATATTATTTGAATTATATTATTTTATTAATTTTGTTTTCTGTAGAAGAGACAGATGAAAAACATAGAGAATGAGAGAAAAGAGAGAAAAAGATAAATATAAAGAATGAGAGTGAGAGTGAGCGTTCGTTAATTTTAAAAGAAAAAAATTATTTTAATTGTAAAAAAATTAGATGATATATTTTGATTTGTCAAATTACTAATATAAAATATAAATTATATATAGAGTAAAAATGGTAGAGAGAAATAGAAAAATGGAGAGATAGATAAGAGAATTTAGGAAGCAAATTTATTAATTTTGAAAAAAAATATTTTCTCTAAGAGAGTGTCATGTGACACATTTGATTATTAAATTAGATAGTAATATATGATACATAATATAGATATATTTTAATTTCAATTTTAATATTTCAATTTTAATTTTAATACAATTAAAGAATGTCATGTTGCACATTTTGATTGTCAAATTAGTAGTTAGTTATTGATGTTTATATTGATAATATATAAAATAGATAGAGTAGTTGAAGGAATGAGAGAAATAATAGACAAAAGAAGAGGGATGAGGAGAGAACTCTTTAATTTTGAAGGAAAATATTTGATTTCAATTGCAATGAGAGAGTGACATGTAACACATTTTGGTTGTAAAATTAGTAAAAAGGAAGGAAAATTTCTTTAATTTTGGAGGAAAATATTTAATTTCAATTACAATGAGAGAGTGGCATGTAACACATTTTGGTTGTAAAATTAATAAGAAGGAGAAGAGAATTCCTTAATTTTGAAAAGAAAGATTTAATTACAATTACAATAAAAAAAATGACATATGACACGTTATGATTACAAAATTAGATATATATAATGGATTTACACTTAAAAAAAACGTCTATACATTGACCTAACTTGTGATAAGCCAAACCAAACTAAATCCAGAACACAGGTCAAGTTGTAAGTATTTACACTCCTACTCTCAACAAAAATTCTTCCTTGGAAAGAAAGCATATGCCGTATTATATAGGTTCCCCATAAGTGAATTGGCAACACAATTTAGAAAGACATCAATTAAATTGACACTATAGGGATTGGCATGAAAAATTAGATAAAAGTCAAATAACATGTACATAGTGTCTTGTCGCTGCACAAATAGGGTATATTCGGAGACAACTACACAAATCTAATTTAATGGATCATCACCCATAGTGCACTATGTACAGAATATAAAACTATGGTGAGAAGAGCGTCACCGTATTCTTATATGCTTACAATAATAATAATAATAATGAGTATTAGCGGAGATTTTCCAATGGGTCTTCTCATGTCTGGTTCATAGAACATGTTCTTCTCCCAATAATAGCACCGCCGCTTTTGAGGAACCTTCAACCATGTCTCTGGTGTTCATAGCAACCCATCTAGATTTTATTTTATACTAGATTGATTTCTTCGGCTGAAAATTTTACACCCACCCAGATTCCATACGGCACTTATTCAACGAAGGCATTATGCAGATCGTCAGAATCAAATCTCCATAGGTATGAGTATGAGCTGTCTGCCAATTATAGCTGGGACTATTTTATTGGGCTTAACCCTTGAGATCTAACTTAAATTTTGGTCTTGGTACCGAGCCTCAGCCCATTTACAACTCACTGAAGCTTCAGAGTTGCCATTTTATGATACGAGGCCCAATTCATTGTCAATGGAAAAGGGAAAAACAAGTGTAAAAAGTAAAAACTCACCATGTAAAGTTCTAAACCAAAAAAAAAGTACCATGTAAAAAGACAAAAAAGCAAAAACTCACATTACTATAGGTTGTAGTTTTTTTAGGGTTAAGTACGATTTTGGTACTTAAAGTATCGGTCAAAAATTTTATTCGTCCCTAACTTTTTTTTGCATACAAAATCGTCCCTAAGGTTCAACTTGATTTTAAAATCGTCATTTCTCTAATTTTCGGATAAAATTACCCTTCTCCAATTTTACATATATTGACTCCCACTTTTTCAGATCCACCATTGTTGAAGGATCACCAAGTTCTCATACTCAGCAACACCAACCAAGTTCTCTACTCAACAACCCCAATTTTCACAATTTCTCATATATACTTCAAGAATCAGCAACACCAATTTCTCACACAATGTCACAATTTCTTAAAAACCGAATTAGAAAAGAGAAGGATGAACAAAGAGAATCAACAACAACAAGAACAAAAAATTAACAAAGATTGAAGAAGAAAAATCAGTAAGAAATAACAACAAAAATCATCACCAAATACTCAAAAATTATGTGATGAAAACGTTGGGAGCGATTTCTGGGCTGCTTTTGACCCAGTTTCAAGCTCGAAAATACAGATTACAGGCTGCAGAGTGGAACTGGAAGGGAGACTAATCATTCAAACTTTCATTCACATAATTTTAGGTTTAGATGTAGGTTTCTAGAGAGAGGGGCTCTCTCCTCTCTCTAGGTTTAGGGTTTCTTCTTTCAATTTCTCCTTAGGTTCAAGTTCAATATTCCTTTAATTCAGTTTTGTCTTACTTTTATTTGTTTAAACACTTTAGTTTATCTTCTTCTCTTGTTAATTTCCCTTTTTCGCCATTTTTATGTTTATAAGCTCTTGTTACATTTGATTTCTATTAATGCAATTTATGTTTTCCATGTTTATTGTTACTCTCTTTAATTGTTAGTCATTGATGCTTACAATTGGTTGTTTAGATTTAATATTCCTTGTTAATTTTACCATGCTTTTATTTTGTGCCTACCAAGTGTTTGATAAAATGTTTGGTAGGATTTTAAATTAGATTTTTATATTCTTAGTTTGGATTAAGTAATTTGGAGACTCTTGAATTGTCAAAGTCTCTTGTTGGATAGTGATTGAAAGTTGCTAGTTGGCTTGAGCGTCACTAACTCTACTCTTTGATTAGGATTTGTGAACTTAAGTTGATTTGCTCACTTGACTTTCCTTTAATTGTTAGAGGTTAACTAAGTGAGAGCAATTTACAATTACCATCACAATTGACAATGATAATGAGGATAGGAATTCCGATTCTCAATCCTTGCTAGAATTTTTCTTAGTTGTTAGTTTATTTTACTTTCTTGTTCCTTATTTCAAAACCCAAAGATATACTTTTCCATAACTAATAATAACTACACTTCCCTGCAATTCCTTGAGAGACGAATTGAGGTTTAATACTTCGGTTAATTTTATTAGATTTGCTTAAGTGACAAACAATTTAAATATTGATTGAGGTTTAATTTTCAGTTTAGAACTATACTTGCATCGCGATATTTTTGCTTTACCGACATTTTTCCTCCGTCAGGTGCCCTTTAGTGTTTCTTCTTTTTAAATTTTCAAAAATTAGTGTCCCTGATTTCAACATTTTTAATATTGGTGTCCATCTAGTATTGTTCTTTTCTTTTTAATTTCAACTTTTCAAAAATTTTTAACTTAAATTAAAAAATTTTAAGTTTGATATTTTTTATTAAGTAATCTTGTTTTTCTTGTTTATCTTTTCTATCTTTAAAAATCTTTGTCTTATATTTTTCTTTGATTTTTAAAATTTTGTTATCTTATCTTCCTTTTTAATTTCAAAATTTAAAATTTTAGTATTTGGTTTGTTTTTCTTTTTTTTTTTCAAATTTGAATTTCAAAATCTTTCTTTAACTTTCTCTTTTTAATTTCAAAATTTTTCAAAATCAAATCTTCCATCTTAAATTTTTAAAATCTTATCTTATCTTGTTTGACTTTTTTTCTGTCCAAATTTAAATTTTAAAATCTTTGATTGACTCTTTCTTTTTAAATTTAAAAAATGTTCAAAATCAAATCTTTTATTTTAATTTCAAATCTTGTTAGTTAATTATTTGTTTTATCTTATTTTAATTTTAAAAGTTTAGTGTCTCTTTATTTTTTCTTTCTCTCTCGTCTTTTTTCGAAAATTTCCTACCTTTTTCTCTCTCATCTTTTTCAAAAATACTCTCACCTCTTTCTCTCTTATATTTTTCGAAAACTTTCAATTTATTTCTCTCTTTATTTTCGAAAATTCTTTTTAATTTCAAAGACATCTTTCTTTTCTTTTCTCTTCATCTAACTCTCTCACAAGGAGCTCTATACTCTGACATTGAGACTCCATTCTTTTTCTCTTCTTGGATTCTTTCTTCTTGTTTATGAGTAGGAATAGGGATAAAAAACCTCTCTTTGATCCAGATCCTGAATGTGAAAAGACCTTAAGAAGGCATCTGCAACAAGCTTAAGCTAGTAGAGCCGTAAGGAATCTCACAGGAGCTCTAGAACAAGAAGTTGAAGATACAACAATGGAAGCTAATCCAGATAACGGGGGAAACCAAGAAAGGTCCGAGAATCTTACACTACACCCAATTCTGACTTCTATGGGCGTAGCATCTCCATTCCTACCGTTGGTGCAAACAATTTGAGTTGAAGCCTCAACTGATCACTCTCCTACAACAGAATAACCAGTTTCATGAACTTCCACAAGAAGATCCTAACAAATTCATATCTGATTTCCTATAGACATGTGACACTGTTAGGACTAATGGAGTAAATCTAGAAGTCTACAAGCTCATGCTCTTTTCCTTTGCTATAAGAGACAGAGCAAGGCTATGGCTGGATTCTCAGTCCAAAGAAAGCCTAGATACATGGGAGATGGTGGTCAATGGATTATTGACCAAATTCTTTCCACCTAAAAAGCTGAGCAAGCTAAGGGTGGAAGTACAAACTTTCAGATAGAAAGAGGGTGAATCCCTCTATGAAGCTTGGGAAAGATACAAGCAACTGATCAGGTGATGTCCTCCTGACATGATTTTAAACTGGACTATGCAAGACATCTTCTATGATGGTCTGTCTGAAGCATCCAAGATGTCATTGGACCACTTTGCAGGTGGCTCCCTCCACTTCAAGAAGTCGCCTGAAGAGGCCCAGGAGCTCATAGATATGGTTGCCAACAACCAATACATGTATACTTCTGAGAGGAATTCTGTGAATAATAGGGGTAACTCAGAAGAGAGGTGTCTTGGAAGTAGACACCTTAAACGCCATATTAGATTAGAACAAGCTCATGTCCCAGCAGATCAACATGATCACTCAATACTTGAGCGGGACGCAGAGCTCAGATGTTTACTGTCCAGAGACAGCTTATGAGGTGGATGCTGGTGTTAACACCTGGACCACCATGGAGGAGGTGAACTACATGGGAAACTCCTTCAGACACTCCAACAACAATCCTTATTCGAATACTTTCAATCAGGGATGGGGGAACCACCCCAATTTTGGGTGGAAAGGTCAGCAGAAGCCTCAACAAGGCTTCACTAACAATCAAGGTGGAATGAACCAGAACCGGTTCAACAATAGACCATTCCAACCCTCTTAGCAGCAAATGGAGACTCCTACACAAAGCCTCTCTGACCTGGCCACCATTGTCTCTAACCTCCCCAAGATGATGCACAGTTTCATGGTAGAAACTAGGTCCTCCATTAGGAATCTGGAGATACAGGTTGGACAGCTGAGCAAGAGGATCCAAGAGATCCCCTTCAACACTTTTTCCAGTAACACAAAAGTAAGTCCGAAGGAAGAGTACAAGGCCTTCATGGTGGAAGCTGAGGCCGAACCCAAGGAGGATCCTACTATTGAGGAGCTCAAGGAAATCAGAGCTCATGAGGAGCCTGGGAATGTCACCTTGCACGCCCCTCTGCAGAGAGAGGAGCCTGAAGAATACCCCTCTTCAGACGTGCAAGAGGAGCCCAAGGAAGAGCAAATTGCTCGATTTTTGGGAATTCTCAAGAAGCTGAAAGCCAAGTCCTCTTATGCAGAGGCATTGGAGAAGAAACCTCTTTCTATGGAGCACTTGAAGAGCATGATCTCTGAAAAGAAAGCTCTGAGGGGAGATGAGACTGTGGTACTGACCAAGGAATGCAGTGCCTTAGTCTGAAAGAATCTCCCTCGAAAGCTGCCTGATTCCAGAAACTTCCTGATTCCCTGTACTATAGGGACCATCACCTTTGAGAAGGCACTATGCGGCCTTGGCTCAAGCATTAACTTCATGCCTCTCTCTGTGATGAAGAGGCCAGGAATTCAAAATATGCAGCCTGCCAAGATCCTATTGGAGATGGCAGACAAGTCCCTAAAAAGGGCTTATGGCATGGTGGAAGATGTCCTTGTAAAGGTTGAAGACCGTTACCTCCCTTCTAATTTCGTGATCCTAGACACTGAGGAGGACAGAAATGACTCCATCGTTCTTGGAAGGTTTTTCCTAGCCACTGCTAAGGCCTTGATAGATGTGGAAAAGTAAGAGCTAGTGCTGAGGTTGTGGGAAGATTATATCCTATTTAAGATTCCCAATCCTTAGTCTCCCTCTGACAAAGGAGGTACCATTGTACAACACATAGTGTTTCAGCCTTCACTCTCAGTGCAGAGTTTTATAGATCCCCCAGACAGCAACTCTAAGTTTGGTGTTGGACAACCATCATCAAGTACTAGGAAAGAAGGTACTAAGAAGAATGCACCTAAAGGCTGGAGGGACAAGAAGATCCCCGCTGAAGGCCTCTCACCTGGCATGAGAGTTGTCTTCACTAAGAGTCCAGTCATTCCACATACGGTGAACCGGATCTTGTCTCTAGAGCATGTGAAGCTCATTCATGAGAGCACAGGAAGAAAGTTCACTATGAAGGGTGAAGATCTGAGCCCCTATCTACCTCCGTAATAGAGTTTTTCATCAAGCTAATGACAGTAAAGAAGTGTTTGTTGGGGGGCAACCCAACCATTAGCATAGTACTTTCAATTTTCTTTCATTTGTTTTTAGTTTGGTTTTATATTATAGATTTTACTTTTCTTTTTGACATTTGTGATCATGTGCAGTACTTAGAACAGAGACAGAGACATTCAGAAGTGAAAACAAGAACACCTTGGGGAGAGTCTCTTGCTAGCGTTGAATGCCAGATAAGGAGGAAGCTGGGCGTTCAACACCCAGTTAAGAGAGGAAGGCTGGCGTTTAATGCCAGAGAAGGAATACTCTGGGCATTCAATGCCCATAGAGGAGCAAGGAGCTAGCGTTGAATGCTAGAAAGGGAGCAGCCTGAGCATCTAACGCCCGTGAGGGGGGCATGGACTGGCGTTGAACGCCAGTAAAAGACAACTTTAGGTGTTCAACGCCCTTTATGGAGCAACCAGAGCCATCTTTTTGCCCCCCAGTGGGTGTTCAACACCCATTCCTGGCGTTGAACGCCAGGTAGGAGGCAGGTAGCTCGAGCTTCGAAGCCTTCTCAGCTAGTGGATCCCACAGAATCTCCACCTTCCCCACCTACCCCACCCTTCCCTTTCTCTCCTACTTTGTCAACCTTGAAACCCACACCCTACTTTCCCTCTTTCCCATACAGAATCACCTTTCCCTCTTCCTAAAACCCATCATAAATCCCATTATTTAATTTCCCACCAATCCCACCCACTTCAAATTCAAAATTTTCCCACCCATCTTCCCCCCATAACCGAACCCTAACCCCACCTACCCTATAAATTCCCCCTCATAAACCCCTTCATACACACACCTTACACACTCTTCTTCTTCCCTCTTCAAACCCTACTTGGCCGAAGCCTTCTCTCCCTCCCCCTTTATATTTTCTTCCTTCTACTACTACTTCACTTCTCTTTTGTTCATATTTGCTCTAGGACGATCAAACATCTTAAGTTTGGTGTTGGAAAAGCTTTGCTTTTTGCCCTTCATTCCTAAGTATGGCACCAAAGGCCGGCGAATCCTCAAGAAAGAGAAAGAGAAAAGCTCCCGCTTCTACTTTCGAGCCTTGGGAATCATGGAGATTCCTCTCCAAAGTGCACCACGATCACTTCTATGATGTGGTAAGGCACAAAAAGGTTATTCACGAGGTCCCCTTCAAGCTCAAACAAAGGGAGTATCCAGAGATCCAACAAGAAATCTGGAGAAGGGATTGGGAAATTCTGACCAACCCTGTTTCAGAAGTCGGAACACTAATGGTACAAGAATTTTTTGCCAATGCTTGGGTCACCAAAAATCATGACACAAGTGTGAATCCAAAGTCCAAGAACTGGCACACCATGGTGAGGGAGCAACTATTGGATTTTAGCCCGAAAAGTGTGAGAGTGGCGCTACAGTTGCCGCAGATGCTAGGTGATCCACACTCTTACACTAGAAGGGTCAGCTTTGACCAAAGACTTGATTAAGTCCTTGCGAACATCTGTGTGGAAGGAGCACAGTGGAGAAGAGACGCACAAGGCAAGCCCTACTAACCGGGTAGGCTTGACCTCAAGCCCATGGCTAGAGGATGGTTGGAGTTTATCCAACGGTCCATCATCCCCACAAGTAACTGATCTGAGGTTACCACTGATTGAGTAATAATGATTCATTGCATTATGCTCGGGAATAAGGTGGAAGTACATGAGGTAATACCTCAAGAATTGTATAAGGTGGCTGAAAAGACCTTCACCTAAGCAAGGTTAGCATTCCCACACCTCATACATCACCTATGCAGTTCAGCTGGAATTGGCATAGCTGGAGATACCCTCATAGATATGGACAAACCCATCACAAAGAGGAAGATGGAGCATGTGAGAGAGCCGGCACAAGACCCACAGCAAGAACCTGTGCAGGCGCCTCCATTAGAAATCCCTGAGATGTCTCAAGGGATGTATTTTCCTCCCCGAGACTATTGGGATCAATTGAATACCTCAATAGGAGAGCTGAGCTCAAGCATGGATCAGCTGAGAGTGGAGCACAAGGAGCACGCCACTACCCTCCATGAGATAAGAGAAGATCAGACAGGAACGAGACATAGAGGAGCTTAAACGCTCTATTGGATTCTCCAGAGGGAACCACAACCACCATCACTGAGGTTTTTGAGTCCCATTACATCTTTATTTGTTTTATTTTTGTTTTCATTGTAATTTAATTTACTATCTTTCTTATATTCTAGTGCATGATCTTATATAGTATTTTGTTCTTTTCTAGTTTTATTTTCTTATTTTGTTTTGGTTATAAGATATCCAATGTATCCCTCACCATGGATAAAAGAAAAATTTTATTTGAAAAGAAATAGTGAGATACATAAGTTTCAAGTTATATCATAAGTTATTCTAATTATTTTGATGTGGTGGCCTTGTATTTATCTTTTGAATGCATGAATTAACTAGGAATAATTGATATTGAAGTTGAGTGTATTGACTCTTGAAGAACAGTGAATTTAGAGAAGTATTATTGATTCTCTGAAAAATAAAAAAAAATTGATTCTTGAAGCAAGAAAAAGCAACAAAAAGAAAAAAATAAAAGAAAAAGAAAATAAAAGCTCAAAAGAAAAAGAAAAGAGTAAGGATCCAAGGCTTTGAGCATCAATGGTTAGGAGGGTTAAAAGTTGGTCTAAAAAGATGAAATGAGTTGCTATCCTTAACTATATGCTTGTGGTATGAAGGTGTCAAGTAAAAAGCTTGAGACTGAGCAGTTAAAGTTGTTATCCAAAGCTAAAGAGTACGCTTAAGAACTCTGGGCAGCACTGTCTAGGAATTTAAGCAAAGCTAAATTTGAATCCAAAGGGTTCTCCCAGTTAAGTGCCTGTGGCGTTTATGTATCCGGTGGTAATACGGGAAAACAAAATGCTTAGAGCCGGCTAGGCTCAAAAGGTGCAAAGCACCAAAAGAAGCTGTGTTCAAGAATCAAGAAGAGATAAAAGAAGAGAATAAGTAATATCATCTGGATTCTACTTCCAAAGGATGCCAATACTTCTGAACTTCAAAGGAAGTCAGATGCCAAAACTATTCAGAAGTAAAGAGCTAATAGCCCCATTCAATATTTGGAACTGAGCTTCATTGACAACTCTGAGACCTATTGTATTTTTCTCTTCCAATTGTCCTATTTTGTTTTTGGTTGCTTGAGGACAAACAACATTTTAAGTTTGGTGTTATGATCAGCGAATATTTTATACACTTTTTAGGTTCATTTTCTTAGTGTTTTCAGTACATTTTATCAAGTTTTAGTAGGTTTTAGTGCAAAATTCACATTTTGGATGCTACTTTAAGCTTTTGTGTTTTTCTTATAATTGTAGGTGATTTTTGGGTGAAAATGGCAAGTTTTGGGAAAGTCTGATTTAGAGGCAAAGAAAGGATAGCAGATGCTGTCAAATCCTAACCTTGATGTATTCAAATGAGCATTTCTAGAGCTACGAAGGTCTAATTGACATGTTTTCAACGGCGTTGGAAATCTAACTTTCAGGGCTTCAGCAATATATAATAGTCTATACTTTTCTTTGAAAAAGACTGCCTAAAACCGGCATTGAACGCCCAACTTACCCTCTTTCTGAAGTTCAACGCCCCAAAAGGGAGCATCAAGGCAGTGTAGACACCCCCTAGTGGGCGTTCAACGCCCACTCAGCCAAGTTTGATGCCAGCTCAGCCTAAACACTCACCAAGTGGGCCAAGAAGTGGATTTTCACACCTTTCTATTTAGTTTATTTCATTTTTGTATTTTTTTAATTCTTAGATTAGTATATATATGTGAAGATCACCCATGTTTAGGATCTTCAGCCTCTCAGAACTTATTTTCTGTTTTCTCTGTAAACCATGAGCGGCTAAACCTCCTAGGTTAAGGATAGGAGCTCTCCTCATTCCTATGGATTACTATCATTACTTTTCTACTCTAATACATGTTTGATTCCATTCTATGATGTATTGTCGTTCTTCATCTTTATGAATCTGGGGTGGAACGAGAGTATGATCCCTTATCCTACATTAGTTCTTTACGAGTCCTAACCCAAATAGTATTAAGCTACATCTTGAGAGTACATCACAGGTTCCAACAAGTTATTTGGCTAATTGGGATACGTGACATGAAATCTCATTAGTCATGGGTAATCGAGGTCCCTGTGGTGCTAAGGCTAGAATAATAGAGCTTCATCCTCCAATCCGATAGATCCGACCTTATCTATGGTGTTTTGAGTAGGATCATCAGAGATTTAATTGCGTGAGCTTCACCCTCGATCAGATTGACTGACATGTTCAGGTGTTTGGTTTGGATCAGAGGAGATTAATGACCACTACCCTAGCTTAATCACTTACAGCCTTGCCATTAAATGAATCACTCAATGTTAAAGTAGTGAGTAAGAAGTATTACTCCGGAAGAATAAGCATCTCTGAGGCCTTAACTAATTTCCTATCATTGTTTTTACGTCTTTTTGTTATTGTTCTGTTTATGCACCTACAACAAACAATAACTATCTTTCTATTTGTCTGACTAAGATCTCCAGGATAACCACATCTTGTTCAATCCGAAAATTCTCGTGGGATTTAACCCTCACTCACTTGAGGTATTACTTAGACGACCTGGTACACTTGCCGATTCAGTTGTGCGAGTTTCATTTTCGTGCACCATTAGCCTGCCATTTAATTGTTGGACCTCTTTGACACAAGTCGAGCTCTTCATGTTGAGTATGGCTTGGCATTTGTCCGGGTTTGTTTCTATGCCTATTTGGGTTAGCATGAAGCCTAAGAACTTTCCTGCTTCTACTACGAAGGTGCATTTGGAGGGATTTAGCCTCATCTCATGCTTCCTTATTATTGAAAACACTTCTGAAAGATCAGACAGTAATGTAAAGTTCTCTTTGGTTTTGACGAGCATATCGTCTACATACACCTCCATAAGTTTTCCTAGGTGAGAGGAAAATACTTTATTCATTAGTCGTTAGTATGTAGCCCCCGCAGTCTTTAACCCGAAAGACATTACTATATAGCAATCTTCAGCCTTTGGAGTTATGAACGAGGTTTTTTCCTAATATGGCTTGTACATCGGGATTTGTTACGTGGCGGAAATTGGCGAGTTAAGAAATTATTATAAGAGATACGTTGCAAGTACAGTCCTTAACCAGCTGAAAATCCGCTTATCAATTTAGAAGGGTTGTCATAATGTTGAAATTAAAATACTGGGAGTATGAATCCCAGGTCGTCTCCCAACGAGTTGCAGAAAGATATGCTATTTTATTAATCATATGTTTTCAAAAATGGGTTGAGTTGATAAACAGGAAATTAAATCAGAGAATTTAGATAATTTAAATAAAAACCTTGATTGGGAATAGATTAGTTGGAAGCCCTATTCTTGTTGAAGTACTCTCAAAATTAATTGATAACTAAAGGTTGCTCTGCTTAGTTATCCCTTACTAGGTAGAGGAAAGTCAAGCAAGTTGGAAAGCTATTTCTAGTCATAAGTCCTAATCCTCTCCCTTGGAAAGGACCAGTGTCAATGACTAGAGGGTGATCCAACAATAAACCCAATTGCAATTTTTCTCTTGAGTAATCCAACTCAAGGTTTTCTTTCAATCATCTCCCAATCAAGTTATGGAACTACTCGCTCATTATGTTTGTAAAATCCACGAAATAAGAAAAGGAAATATTGAAAAACATGATAAATAATAATCAAAGGAATCAATTAAAAATAAAAATAGTTCTTGTATTCATAAACTCTAAAAATAATCCAATAATAATTCTGAGTAAATAAAGGACATGGAATTAAGTGACAGGTAAGGAAACAAAATAGAATGATGAAGTCTTGACGGAGGTAATAACTCTTCACAATATCCCGATCTAAGAAGCAATAAAATCAAAATCCTAAGAACTATGAATGTATAGAGAGAAAACCTAGAGGAGAGGAAAAATCATATCTAAAACTAAAAATTATGCAGAATGAATGTTCTCCTTTGTCTCTGCATGTTCCCTGGCTCTAATCTGTGTTTCTGGGCCAAAAGCTAGGTTGAAATTGTAACGACCCAACTTCTAGCATGTCTAGATCATACTAGAAATTGAATGTTACCAACATGTTTTTCCTTTTCTGTATTATTAATTAATAAATATAAGCCTGTACGTTGTTAAAACACCTCAAATTTTACAAGTAATTTTTTTAAAACAAGAATAATTTAAAGTCGCATACCCTCCATATATCAAGGGATAATTAAACATTCACATACATGAAACAAAAGATAACAGAATATGGAGTAACACACTATAATATACATCATGTTACAGAAGTGGCTCAGTTATATAAGCATATAGCTATAGTACAGCACCCCTAAGTCAATGACTCATATAGTATGTACATATATGTACATAAGACGCCCCAGGGCCTGGCCTGACCAAAAGCCCCTAAGCTGGCACCCAGGCTAGCCTAACTCTATGATATGCCTATTCCCTCTAATCATGCTAACAAAATTGAGGAGACACTCTAATGTACTGAAGTTAGACTAGGCGTCTCAAAAAATCTCCTCAATCCTGGTCCAGAGTACCTCACGGAAAACCACCGGGCGAATGGTGATGCTCGCCTGCTGGCGCCTCGCCTGGCTCATCATCAACGCTGTCAGAGGAGATAACTATGAAGTTAGGATCTTCCTCTGGATCTTCTTCTTCCTCGTCCTCTTCTTCTGTTGGAGTGATAGCAGAGGAACCACTGCTGGCCACAGAAACCATAAAAAGGATAGCTACCAAACAAAATACAGTCGGGAGAAGGAGGTGGCGCCTCCATGATCTGATCATACTCATGTCCCTGCTGCTCATCAAAGATAGGAGGCTCGATCGGCTCAGGTAAAGGATCAAGCACGGGTGGCAACACAGGAACACCCCACTCATCAAGGACAAAAGGTGCAGGAGGTGACTCATGGATAGGCTGGGCAGGTATAGGCTCATCAGGTAGAGGAGGTTCAGGTGGAGGAGGATAGTCAGGTGGAGGTGGCATCTGCTCCTCAGGATGAGGTATCCCAGGTCCGCCGGCGTGTAACCAAGATAAAGGAAAATCATAGGGTGCATCAGGATTAAAGTATGCTGTCCTAATAGGGTACTGGAAAGGTCTACCACGAACTACATAATTACGGATACGAGGAACCGCACAGTAGATGTAATACTCGCCACGCACCGGGTCCTCGTGGATGTACGGTGGATCAATCTCGTAGAATAGGACTCCTGTGTCCATCTGTAGAGGTGTAAGGGGTAAGAACTGGGGAGTTCTTAGTAAGGTCAGGGTTTACAGTTAAGTTCATTTATAATGTCCGTGGTCATAGAAGTATAAATAAATGTAGAGTAATATGTACATAACAGCAACATAAACTAACACATGAACAAGAGAGAAAATAGGAAGTAAGTGCACATTCACACATTAATATGCAATCACACAGTTATGCTCAAACAAACAAGGAATAGAACAAGAATACAAGAAGATAAGAAATAAATAATGCACAAACAAGTATGATGCATGTCAGTCCCTACTGCAGGTAATGAGCTCATTTGTCGGTTTCGACCCGCACCCGACGCAATCCGACCCTCCAAGTCAGATAGGGCCTTCCCAGAACTTAATCCCAGATTAAGTACCGCATACCCTCTACCAAGTGCTCTCGACTTGCAGGGCTGGTATTTGCTCAGGTCTCAATATACCGCAGGTATGCGAGTCAGGCCTTTACCAAGCATTCAGCTTGCAGGGCTGGTACTACTCTACCGCAGCCTGTCTGGGAAGCAACATCACAATACAGGTGTCCCCGCACAACATTCACAAGCATTGCTCGAAGGCTCATAATTCACATATAACCATACTTTCCATCACTTAGCAATCATCATAAATCAAGCATTACAACATCACAGAAAGCTCATTTTACAATTCTCTGTTTACTCTGTAAGGTCAGGTACACAGCTATATCACTTTTAACTCCTTTTCTTTTTAACAGAAACACAGGTTTCAAAATCTTGTTTCTTTACCTCGTATACCTCTATATCTTCTCTTATACCTCTTCTTAGGTGTTTAGTAAAGAAAATTAGAGAATTCTGGACTCAAAACTGCCTTCCTGAGGCTTTTAGGAAAAACTATCTTTTTATCAATATTTTATTATTATTAATTAAATAATATTATTATTAAAATAATATTATTAAGAAAATAATATGTTAATATTTTATTATTAAAATAATAATATTTTATTTAACTTTCAAAAATTGCATTTTGACCCCCAGACTTCTTGGAAATTGCACTCTGACCCTATAACTTTAATAATTGCACTTTAGCCCCTCAACTTTTGATTAATTAATTTTCAACCCCAAACTTTTTAATAATTTCATTTTGACTCCAAAACTCCATGAATACACGTTTTCATGTTCTTCCAAAAACCAAAAACATTTTTCCAAAAGTTTATCAGATTTCTGCTTGATTTTTAGCTAGTTTTTCAATCTTTTCGGAAACCGATTTGAACCCGATTTTTATCAAACCAAAGAGAAACTTTTCAGCCATTAAATGCACATCAAATAAGCATAAAAAATCATGATTTTCATGACTGGAATGTCACGTTTTCCAGCAGCACCAACAGCCACTTCAAAACCATCATAAACATGATTTTCAAGCATTAAACAACAAGATTTCATGATCAAACCATCACACAAACACCCAAAATCAAACCTCAAGCAACAAGATCTGATTTAATACTTCAAGAACACAGCCAATCATTGATTAATTTACCAAACCTTACCTCCTTTGCTGCTGTCCAAGATTGCACCAAAAACAAGCTTCCAGAAGCACTTTTACGCCTATTTTAACATCAACAACAACTTTAGAATCTTATGAACCATGAAGGCTGAAGCTTCATGATGATGAAAAGAAGGTTTTCCTCACCTCAGGTAACTAGAAATCACGTTTTCTTGGAGCTTTTGGTGATTGAATAAGAGATCCTAAGAGAAAACATGAAGAAAACATCATTAGCTTAAGGAACCACCATGGCCGAACCTTCAAGGAGGAGGAGCAGCCTTCATACCTTGATTTACTCCATGAAAAGTGACATAGAAATGAAGAGGAGGAAGAGGTGAACACTTTGGTAAGATTAGATTTTTGATAGGTGTTCCGGTTTGAGAAAGAACGGAGAAAGAAGCTCAGGTGTTCATGGAAGTTTCATGGTTTTCTTTCATGGTGTTCTAAGCTTTTCCAAGAACAAAAATGATAGCCAAGCTGTCCAAGGGAGGCCGTGGCTTTTGGATGATGGTTATCCAAAAGTTACTTGTCAAAATATCTCAGAAAAGGATAATTGATGACAAGTCATCATATACCTATTTTGTATGCTTTTTCATACAAGAAATTGATGATTTGTGCTTAAATATTGAATGCTTTTGTACTTAAATGATATATTTTCTTGATATTTTAATTTTATAAATCTTGTAGAAAATAAGAAGAAAAAGAAGCAAAGAAGCACAAAAAAGGGAGAAAAAAGAGCTTTGGGGTACACTTTGAAGTTGGGGTACACTTTGGAGCCTTAGGCCACGCTTTTAAAAGCGTGGCCCATGACCAAATCAAAGAAGAAAGCAGCCAGCACGCACACTGCCCTGCTCTTGCCAAGGGCAGGGCAGAATCATGATGAAACAAAGTGAGGTTGGAGCAAATTTTCGCTAAGGTAAAATCTGGGCGCTCACAGCATGACCATGCCTCCTTCAAAGGGCTATAACTTGAGCTACAGACGTCCAATTGATGTGCTTTTAGTTGCGTTGGAAAGATGACATTCAGAGCTTTCCAACGATATATAGCAATCTATATTTGGCGTACAACTGTGGCAGGAACGAAAGGCATCTTTAAGGGCAAAAAACAAGCGAAAATAAACCAAAATGCTTCCACCAAGGCTCGAAGAGGGAGACACAAGGAAACCAAGGAAGTCTGCCCTCAAGGAGAGCAGAATGCCCTCTTGGAGGGCAATGTCGTGTTTTCTTCATGAAAATTCAAGGAAAAATTGCAACAACTTCCTCCACCAAGTTTCGAACACAAGACCTCTAGGAAGCCAAGCCTTAGGCGTGAATTAGGTGCCAAGAAGAAAAAGCCAAGCAATGCACTCCATGGAATTTGAACTTGGCACTCCCCAAAGGAAACATTGCCCTGCCCTCCGCAAGGGCAGGGCAGCATTTTGTGGTGCACAGCCAGCGCACCAGATTGGCGCACCAAGGGAGCTTCGGCAGCATCAACAGGCACGGGCAGCAGAATCTGGCGCACCAAAAATTTCTGCCCTGCCCTCCACAAGGGCAGGGCAGCATCCTACAGCACCCAAACGTGCACGCAAGCACCAACACGCACCATTTTCTGCCCTGCCCTCCACAAGGGCAGGGCAGCCTCCTGGGAGCAACATATGGGCCAAAATTCAATTTAATTCAATTCCTCACCAAATTGAATCAAAGCCAACCAAACCCATTTCTCCTCAAATCCAAAGCAAGCAAAGCCCACATCATCACTCAAAGGCACATGGATTAATTAAATTAGGATTTTCATTTTTGTAATTTATTTTAATTTTATTTTCATTTTTTATTTTGTAAAGCCTATATAAAGGCATCGATTAGAGCTCGGAAGGGGAAGGCTTGCTCCATTAGGGAGGAGTAGTAGTAGAAAGCTCTCTCTTTAGTTTTTCTCTTGTTTTGAAATTTTGGATTGAGATTGGAGAAATTCTGTTTCAATTTCTATCTGAGATCTCTCTGTTCTTATTTTGCTGCATAATTCAAGGAACTGTGATTTGAATCAAGGCTCTCTTTACTGCTTCCATCTCTATTTCTTCTTTAAATATTTTCTCTGTTGGATCAAGGAAGGAATTGAGATCTAGACTTGTTTTCTAGTCTCATTGATTCCCTGAGATCCTCACTTGTCTCTTTAAATTTCACAATTGAGCTTAATTACATTCTGTGTTGCTTCTTCCATTTCTGTTCAAATCTGCTGCACTTATTTCATATTTTACTCCTCTGCTTGATTGCTCTTTACATTTTCTTGTTGAATTTTAAATTCCCTGCACCCAATCCCCTTTACATTTAATGCAATTTACATTTCGTGCAATTTAAGTTTCAGCTCTTTTACTTTCTTGTTCTTTAAGTTTCCTGCAATTTTATTTTCTGCATCTTTTAAATTCCTTGCAATTTACTTTCTGTTGATCAACTTCACACAATTCACTCAATGTTAGCTTGACTAAACTAATCACCCACTAAAGTTGCTTGATCCATCAATCCCTGTGAGATCGACCTCACTCTTGTGAGTTATTACTACTTGATGTGACCCGGTATACTTGCCGGTTGGATTTATGTGTTGGAAATTTATTTTTCCACAAAAACACCATCAATAATTACTAAAGCTAGATGTATTAGAACTTAAGTAATTACACTGCTAATGGATAAACATTAAGTTACTTAGTGTAAATGACACTAGTAACTGGATAATCATAAGAATAAAAGATATATGATGAAGCATTAGCAGTGCTAAGTTCATCTAAGAATGCCGGTATTATCCGTTACCGGTAGATTTCTAGCTCAGTTATTATATTACTAAACATAGATCAACATTAATCACAGTAGAGAAGATAATAATATAATATTCAGAATAAAATAATAATATATGAATATTATATTAATATAATTTTTCTCTCAAAATTAGTGACCGGCTCGTCACATAGAGACTAACCACGGAAATCAGAATTTTGAAATTCGGGCCCGAAGTGGCTCAAAAACGCAACTCTTCACGACGTGCCTTCTTAGATTAGGAGAGGTGTCCTATGCAATCAAGATGCTGACTTAGCAGCTTGATGATGCAGCACCTGTGCAGTGGAGGTGCTTATATGCATAGAAATTCCTAAAAATTCTGTAAAAATTCCGTTTGATCCCGAAAAAGCGCCGTCTCTTCGGGGCTAGGCCGTTACATTCTACCCTCCTAAAAAAAATTTTGTCCTCAAAATTTCAATTACTTGAAAAGAGAAACGGGTAGTCTGTTCTCATCTTGTCTTCTAGCTCCCATATGTACTCTTCAGTCCCAGTTTGTCCCTATGATACCTTAACCAATGATACTGTCTTGCCTCTAAGCTGTTTGTCACTTCGTTCCACAATCATGACTGGTAGGGTTTGATATGTCAAGTCGGCTCGCAGTTGTACTGTCTCTGGTTGTAAAACGTGGCTTTCGTCAGGATTATACTTTTTGAGTTGTGAAACATGAAAAACATCATGAAGGTTTGGCAAATAAGGAGGGAGAGCTACTTGGTATGCTACTGGACCGACTCTTTTAAGAATTTGAAAAGGACCTAAGTATCATGGATTCAATTTCTTAGTCCTAAGAGCTCTACCTATTCCAGTCGTAGGTGTCACTCTGAAGAAAATATGGTCACCTTTGTTAAATTCTAAGGGCCTACGTCTAATATTTGCATAGCTCTTTTGTCGACTTTGGGCAGTTTGAATCTTCTCTCGAATGTGCTTAATCCGTTCGGTAGTTTCTTGTACCAAGTCTGGCCCCAAAATCCTGCCTTCCTCCTTGTCATACCAGCCTAATGGTGATTGACACTTTCTTCCGTAGAGGGCCTCATATGGTGCCATTTCGATACTCTGTTGATAACTGTTGTTGTAGGCAAACTCAATCAATGGCAAGTATTTGTCCCAGTTACCCTGTTGGTCCATCACGCAAGATGTCAACATATCTTCCAAGGTACGAATTGTTCGTTCTGTCTGTTCATCAGTCTGTGGGTGATATGCTGTACTTAAGTGCAACTTCGTCCCAAAAGCTTTCTGTAGAGCTCCCAAAATCTAGAAGTAAACCTTGGATCTCTGTCTGACACAATTGATGAAGGTATTCCATGCAATCGTATTATCTCCTGAATGTATAACCGGGCGAGTTTCTCCAAGCTGTGACCAATTTTAATTGGTAGAAAATGTGCTAATTTTGTCAATCGATCTACAATTACCCAAATTGCATCATGCCCGACAGAGGTTCTTGGTAACCCAGTAACAAAATCCATCGTAATCTCTTCCCATTTCCATTGCGGTATCTCCAATGGTTGCAGGGTTCCAGGTGGTTTTTGATGTTCTACCTTAATCTTCTGGCAAGTGAGACACTTTGAAACATACGTTGCTACATCTTTCTTCATTCCCGGCCACCAGAACATCTTCTTCAGGTCTTGGTACATTTTAGTCGTTCCGGGATGGATAGAAAATCTGCTTTCATGAGCTTCGATCAGAATGTTCTTTCTCAAGTCCTCCTGAGCAGGTACACAAATTCTGTTCCTATATCTCCATATTCCCTCTTTATCTTGGCGTACCTCTTCCGGCTGATCTGCCTTCATCCGTGTTAACAATGCCAGCATTCCTGAATTCTGGGCTTGAGCTTGCTGAATAGCTATCTTAAAGTCAGATGTTAATTGTAGTTGCACCATAACAATTCCTCTTGATGTCTCTCTCATTCCTAATTTTAAGTTTTCAAAGGCTGAGATCATTTCTTCTTCCTTGATCATCATCCAGGATATGCCCAAACTCTTCCGACTCAAAGCATCTGCGACTACATTTGCCTTCCCAAGATGATAGCTCAACTTAAAATCATAATCTTTTAAGAATTTCATCCAACGCCTCTGCCTCATATTAAGGTCTTTCTAATCAAAGATATACTTCAAACTCTTATGATCAGAGAAAACTTCAAATTGGGCTCCGTACAAATAGTGCCTCCAAATCTTAAGTGCAAAGACCACTGCTGCTAATTCTAAATCATGTGTCGGATAGTTCCTTTCGTGAGGTCTTAGTTGTCTCGAAGCATAAGCTACCACATTCCTATGCTGCATCAATACACATCCAAGTCCCTTAAAAGATGCATCACAATACACCTCAAAAGGTTCTTGTGGGTCTGGTAACACCAAAACTGGCGCCGTCGTCAACCTTTCCTTTAAAGTTTCAAAGCTTTCTTCACACTTCTCTGTCTACTCAAACGGAACTTCCTTCCTAGTAAGGCGAGTCAAAGGTAAAGCTATCTGTGAAAAACCCTTGATAAACCGCCGATAGTATCCTGCTAACCCCAAGAAACTACAAACTTCGGTAACTGTCTTGGGTTGCTTCCATTGTACTACGGCCTCGATCTTTAAAGGATCTACAGTTATACCATCTCGTGTGATCACATGTCCCAAGAATGCCACTTCTGTCGCCCAAAACTCACATTTCGACAATTTCGCATATAGCTTCCGTGCTCTTAATATTTGCAACACAATCCTCAAATGCTCTCCATGTTCTTCTTCTGTCTTGGAATAGATGAGGATTATCATCTATAAAGACTACCACAAAATGATCTAGATACGGACGAAAAATGCGATTCATATAATCCATGAATACAGCAGGAGCATTAGTCAGTCCAAAGGACATAACCGTATACTCATAGTAACCGTACCTAGTTCGAAAGGCAGTCTTAGGTATATCTGATTCCTTCACCCAGATTTGATGGTAACCTGACCGTAAATCAATCTTCGAGAATACTGTCGCACCTCTCAGCTGATCCATCAGATCATCTATCCTTGGGAGTGGATACTTGTTCTTGATTGTGATCTTGTTCAATTGCCGATAATCCACACATAACCTCATTCCACCATCCTTCTTTTTTACTAGTAACACTGGAGCTCCCGATGGTGATACACTCGGACGAATAAACTTCTTCCCCAGCAATTCATCCAACTGCTTCTTTAACTCTGCTAGTTCCAACGGTGACATCCGATACGGTGCTATAGAAATTGGTCCGGCTCTAGGAACCAGATCAATACTAAACTCTATCTCTCTCTGAGGTGGAAACTCAAGTATATCATCCGGAAAAACATCAGGAAACTCCTTCACCACTTGAATTTTCTCCAAGTCTTGTTCATTAGTTTCTGAGCTAGCCGATAGTAGAACGTAACCCTCTAACCCACTATTACTAGAAATAACTCTTAGGGAATTCAAATAGAAAGTACAAGACTCAACTGGTTCAGTGTGCATTTCAGATGATGGAAATATAGCAATTCGTGTAAAACAATCAAGGAAAACATGATGCTTAGACAACCAATCTAGACCTAAGATAATATCTAAACCACACAAAGGCAAACAAACCAGGTCATGTATAAAAGTCCTAGCCTCAATAACAAAAGGCACCTGTTGACATACTTGACTAGTCAAGGCATTTTGAGATGTGGGTGTACGAACAATTAGATTGTAATCTAACATGGTGAAATCTAATCCCAACTCATGCGCAACAGTCTCGGAAATAAATGAATGTGATGCACCAAAGTCATACAGTACAGTTAAGAGTCGAGATTTGACATAACACTGACCTTGGATTAGGGAGTCTGATTTCATTGCGTCATCAGCAGTCATAGCAAACACACGTCCTTGCTGTCGTGGCCTATCTATTCCTTGTACTGGCTTATTCAGACAGTCCTTAGCCATATGTCCAGGCTGACCACAAGAAAAACAGATAATGCCTGTAAGCTGACAAGGTCTACTTCCATGCTCCTTTCCACACTGCCTACATACTGGTCACATCTGCGCTTGCTGAGGTCGCTTACCCATATCCTGTCTCATTCTTCCTCCATTCCCTCCTGTAGGACGTGCATGAACATTTCTATTCTGATTGTACCTTCGTGAAGGCATTGCTCCCTGCTTAAAATTTCTTCCCTGAGGAGCTGTATACCGATTATAATTCTGAAAAGAAGATCTTGGGTGATTCATCCAAGCTGCAGCTATCTTCTTAGCACAGTCCTCTACTAGCTGACTCTTATTAACCAACTCCGCAAAATTCCGTATTTCCAATGGAACCACTGAGTTCAACAAATCTTCACGGAGTCCTCCTTCAAATTTCAAACATTTCCACTCTTCGAAATCTGCTGGATTCCCTTGACAAACCTTGGAAAAACAACATAAATCTTCAAACTTCTTTGTATACTTAGCAACAGACATACTTCCCTGTTTTAACTGCATCAACTCCATCTCCTTTGCCTCACGAGTAGCTCTAGGGAAGTACTTCTTATAGAACTCTTCTTTGAAAGCATTCCACAAAATATTACCCTCATCTTGCTGCAGTAAACGTTGAATGCCCTGCCACCAGTGCTGAGCATCCCCTTCCAACATATAAGTAGCAAATTCTACATACTGTTCTTCCGGGACATGCTGTGCCCTCAAGGACCTTTCTATGCCTCGGAACCAATTATCAGCTTCAGTTGCTACAGTCGTACCTTTGAACTTCGGTGGATTAACTTTCAAGAAAGTAGCTAATGTCATAGGCCTATCATGATTCATGTTATCTCCATCACCGTTCCCACCATTCTCACCGTTACGATCATTGTTACGCTCTCCATTACGTTCCCCCAGACGGTTAACTGCTCAGGTAGTAGCAGTCGCCGTTTCACGCACAGCCTCAGCCATAGCGTGAATCGCATCAAACAGATTATCATCGTTTTGTGGTGGATTGTTAACAGTAGACCCTTCCCGATCGCTACGTCTCTGTGGAGGCATCCTGATTCTGTTCACACCAAACAATCAATACCAAGGTGATCAGTCTTAATACCTCAAGTTGGACGTGAACATTATCAGAATAAAAGCACAAAGACATTCATGCAACACATATCACATAGATACCCTATAAGCATGAGACACACCACAGAGCATGCAATAAAGCATGATTCAGTCCATTCCCTAGGCTCTAACAGGAAGAACCGCTCTGATGCCAAATTGTAACGACCCAACTTCTAGCATGTCTAGATCATACTAGAAATTGAATGTTACCAACTTGTTTTTCCTTTTCTATATTATTAATTAATAAATATAAGCTTGTACGTTGTTAAAACACCGCAAATTTTACAAGTAATTTTTTTTAAAACAAGAATAATTTAAAGTCGCATACCCTCCACATATCAAGGGATAATTAAACATTCACATACATAAAACAAAAGATAACAGAATATGGAATAACACACTATAATATACATCATGTTACAGAAGTGGCTCAGTTATATAAGCATATAGCTATAGTACAGCACCCCTAAGTCAATGACTCATATAGTATGTACATATATGTACATAAGACGCCCCAGGGCCTGGCCTGACCAAAAGTCCCTAAGCTGGCACCCAGGCAAGCCTAACTCTATGATATGCCTATTCCCTCTAATCATGCTAACAAAAGTGAGGGAGACACTCTAATGTACTGAAGTTAGACTAGGCGTCTCAAAAAATCTCCTCAATCCTGGTCTAGAGTACCTCACGGAAAACCACCGGGCGAATGGTGATGCTCGCCTGCTGGCGCCTCGCCTGGCTCATCGTCATCGCTGTCAGAGGAGATAACTATGAAGTTAGGATCTTCCTTTGGATCTTCTTCTTCCTCGTCCTTTTCTTCTATCGGAGTGATAGTAGAGGAACCACTGCTGGCCACAGGAACCATAAAAGGATAGCTACCAAACAAAATACAGTCGGGAGAAGGAGGTGGCGCCTCCATGATCTGATCATACTCATGTCCCTGCTGCTCATCAAAGATAGGAGGCTCGATCGGCTCAGGTAAAGGATCAAGCTCGGGTGGCAACACAGGAACACCCCACTCATCAAGGACAAAAGGTGCAGGAGGTGACTCATGGATAGGCTGGGCAGGTATAGGCTCATCAGGTAGAGGAGGTTCAGGTGGAGGAGGATAGTCAGGTGGAGGTGGCATCTGCTCCTCAGGATGAGGTATCCCAGGTCCGCCGGGGTGTAACCAAGATAAAGGAAAATCATAGGGTGCATCAGGATTAAAGTATGCTTCCTAATAGGGTACTGGAAAGGTCTACCACGAACTACATAATTACGGATACGAGGAACCACACAGTAGATGTAATACTCACCGTGCACCAGGTCCTCGTGGATGTACGGTGGATCAATCTCGTAGAATAGGACTCCTGTGTCCATCTGTAGAGGTGTAAAGGGTAAGAACTGGGGAGTTCTTAGTAAGGTCGGGGTTTACAGTTAAGTTCATTTATAATGTCCGTGGTCATAGAAGTATAAATAAATGTAGAGTAATATGTACATAACAGCAACATAAACTAACACATGAACAAGAGAGAAAATAGGAAGTAAATGCACATTCACACATTAATATGCAATCACACAGTTATGCTCAAACAAACAAGGAATAGAACAAGAACACAAGAAGATAAGCAATAAATAATGCACAAACAAGTATGATGCATGTCTGTCCCTACTGCAGGTAATGAGCTCATTTGTCAGCTTCGACCCGCACCCGACGCAATCCAACCCTCCAAGTCAGATAGGGCCTTCCCAGAACTTAATCCCAGATTAAGTACCGCATACCCTCTACCAAGTGCTCTCGACTTGTAGGGATGGTATTTGCTCAGGTCTCAATATACCGCAGGTATGCGAGTCAGGCCTCTACCAAGCATTCAGCTTGCAGGGCTGGTACTACTCTACCGCAGCCTGTCTGGGAAGCAACATCACAATACGGGCGTCCCCGCACAACATTCACAAGCATTGCCCGAAGGCTCATAAATCACATATAACCATACTTTCCATCACTTAGCAATCATCATAAATCAAGCATTACAACATCACAGAAAGCTCATTTTACAATTCTCTGTTTACTCTGTAAGGTCAGGTACACAGTTATATCACTTTTAATTCCTTTTCTTTTTAACATAAACACAGCTTTCAAAATCTTGTTTCTTTACCTCATATACCTCTATATCTTCTCTTATACCTCTTCTTAGGTGTTTAGTAAAGGAAATTAGAGAATTCTGGACTCAAAACTGCCTTCCTGAGGCTTTTAGGAAAAATTGTCTTTTTATCAATATTTTATTATTATTAATTAAATAATATTATTATTAAAATAATATTATTAATAAAATAATATATTAGTATTTAATTATTAAAATAATAATATTTTATTTAACTTTCAAAAACTGCATTTTGACCCCTAGACTTCTTGGAAATTGCACTCTGACCCATATAACTTTTAATAATTGCACTTTAGCCCCTCAACTTTTGATTAATTAATTTTCACCCCCAAACTTTTTAATAATTGCATTTTGACCCCAAAACTCCATGAATACACGTTTTCATGTTTGGTGCACGAAATTGTGATCATCAATGGCGCCATCAACATGGTACGCTCAATTGCAATCTCAACTCTTTATCACAACTTTGCACAACTAACCAGCAAGTGCACTGGGTCGTCCATGTAATAAACCTTACGCGAGTAAGGGTCGATCCCACGAAGATTGTTGGTATGAAGCAAGCTATGGTCATCTTGTAAGTCTCAGTCAGGCAGACTCAAATGGTTATGAATGATGAATAAAACATGAAGATAAAGATAGAAATACTTATGTAATTCATTGGTGAGAATTTCAGATAAGCGTATGGAGATGCTTTGTCCCTTCCGTCTCTCTGCTTTCCTACTGTCTTCATCCAATCCTTCTTACTCCTTTCCATGGCAAGCTGTATGTTGGGCATCACCGTTGTCAATGACTACAGTTCCGTCCTCTCAGTGAAAATGTTCAACGCGCTCTGTCACAGCACGGTTATTCAGCTGTCGATTTTCGATCATGTCGGAATAGAATCCAGTGATTCTTTTGCCACAATCACGAGTTTGAAGCTCGTCACAGTCATTCAATCCTTGAATCCTACTCAGAATACCACAGACAAGGTTTAGACCTTCCGGATTCTCTTGAATGCCGCCATCAATTCTAGCTTATGCCATGAAGATTCTAATTAAGGAACCCAAGAGATAAACATTCAAGCCTTGTTTGCTTGTAGAACGGAAGTGGTTGTCAGGCACGCGTTCATAAGTGAGAATGATGATGAGCGTCACATAATCATCACATTCATCATGTTCTTGGGTGCGAATGAATATCTTAGAACAAGAATAAGCTGAATTGAATAGAAGAACAATAGTAATTGCATTAATACTCGAGGTACAGCAGAGCTCCACACCTTAATCTATGGTGTGTAGAAACTCCACCGTTGAAAATACATAAGAACAAGGTCTAGGCATGGCTGAATGGCCAGCCTCCCATAGAGGGTTCAATCATAAAAACATGATCAAAAGATTCCAGTGATCAAAAGACGAAAATACAATAGCAAAAGGTCCTACTTATAGAGAACTAGTAGCTAGGGTTTACAGAAATGAGTAAATGACATAAAAATCCAATTCCGGGCCCACTTGGTGTGTGCTTGGGCTGAGCATTGAAGCATTTTCGTGTAGAGACTTCTCTTGGAGTTAAACGCCGGCTTTTGTGCCAGTTTGGGCATTTTGACTCCCATTCTTGTGCCAGTTCCGGCGTTTTACGCCAGAATTCTTGAGCTGACTTGGAATCTCGGGCAAAGTATGAACTATTATACATTGCTGGAAAGCCCAGGATGTCTACTTTCCAACACAGTTAAGAGCACGCCAATTGGGCTTCTGTAGCTCCAGAAAATCCACTTCGAGTGCAGGGAGGTCAGAATCCAACAGCATCTATAGTCCTTTTCAGTCTTTGAATCAGATTTTTGCTCAAGTCCCTCAATTTTAGCCATAAAATACCTGAAATCACAGAAAAACACATAAACTCATAGTAAAGTCCAGAAAAGTGAATTTTAACTAAAAACTAATAAAAATATAATAAAAACTAACTAAAACATACTAAAAACATACTAAAAACAATGCCAAAAAGCGTATAAATTATCCGCTCATCAATGTTCTTCCAAAAACCAAAAATATTTTTCCAAAAGTTCATCAGATTTCTGCTTGATTTTCAGCTAGTTTTTCAATCTTTTCGGAAACCGATTTGAACCCGATTTTTATCAAACCAAAGAGAAACTTTTCAGCCATTAATGCACATCAAATAAGCATCAAAAATCATGATTTTCATGGCTGGAATGTCACGTTTTCCAGCAGCACCAACAGCCACTTCAAAACCATCATAAACATGATTTTCAAGCATTAAACAACAAGATTTCATGATCAAACCATCACACAAACACCCAAAATCAAACCTCAAGCAACAAGATCTGATTTAACACTTCAAGAACACAGCCAATCATTGATTAATTTATCAAACCTTACCTCCTTTGCTGCTGTCCAAGATTGCACCAAAAACAAGCTTCCAGAAGCACTTTTACGCCTATTTTAACATCAACAACAACTTTAGAATCTTATGAACCATGAAGGCTGAAGCTTCATGATGATGAAAAGAATGTTTTCCTCACCTTAAGGTAACTAGAAATCACGTTTTTTTTGGAGATTTTGGTGATTGAATAAGAGATCCTAAGAGAAAACATGAAGAAAACATCATTAGCTTAAGGAACCACCATGGCCGAACCTTCAAGGAGGAGGAGCAGCTTTCATACCTTGATTTACTCCATGAAAAGTGACATAGAAATGAAGAGCAGGAAGAGGTGAACACTTTGGTAAGATTAGATTTTTGATAGGGGTTCCGGTTTGAGAAAGAACGGAGAAAGAAGCTCAGGTGTTCATGGAAGTGTCATGGTTTTCTTTCATGGTGTTCTAAGCTTTTCCAAGAACAAAAATGATAGCCAAGCTGTCCAAGGGAGGCCGTGGCTTTTGGATGATGATTATCCAAAAGTTACTTGTCAAAATATCTCAGAAAAGGATAATTACTAAAGCTAGATGTATTAGAACTTAAGTAATTACACTGCTAATGGATAAACATTAAGTTACTTAGTGTAAATGACACTAGTAACTGGATAATCATAAGAATAAAAGATATATGATGAAGCATTAGCAGTGCTAAGTTCATCTAAGAATGCCGGTATTATCCGTTACCGGTAGATTTCTAGCTCAGTTATTATATTACTAAACATAGATCAACATTAATCACAGTAGAGAAGATAATAATATAATATTCGGAATAAAATTATAATATATGAATATTATATTAATATAATTTTTCTCTCGAAATTTGTGACCGGCTCGTCACATAGAGACTAACCACGGAAATCAGAATTTTGAAATCCGGGCCTAAAGTGGCTCAAAAACGCAACTCTTCGCGACGTGCCTTCTTAGATTAGGAGAGGTGTCTTGTGCAATCAAGTTGCTGACTCAGCAGCTTGATGACGCAGCACCTGTGCAGTGGAGGTGCTTATATGCATAGAAATTCCTAAAAATTCTATAAAAATTCCGTTCGATCCCGAAAAAGTGCCGTTTCTTCGGGGCTAGGCTGTTACAGAAATGCGGCCCAGAATATGTGCCAGCGACTTCTGTAATTCTGCAGATCGCGCACGTCACGTGGCTGCGTCATCCACGCATTCGCGTCACTCAACGTTTCTTGTACCATGCGTGCGCGTCATCCACGCATTCACATCGTTCGTGCAGCTTCCAATTCGCGCGGTCGCGTCAGGCACGCGAGCGCGTCACTATGATTTCTTCCATTTCACGCGGTCGCGTGAGCCATGCGACCGCGTGGCTTCTTGCTGGTCATCTCCTCAATTCCTTGTATTCCTTTCACTTTTGCAGTATTCCTCTTCATTCCTTACGCCATTCTTGCCCTATGAAGCCTGAAACACTTAACACACAGATCACGGCATCGAATGGTACGAAGGAAGTTAAAAATATACAACTAAAAGGTCTTTAGGAAGCAAGTTATCAATCATAGAATATTTTTAGGAAGGAATTGTAAATAGATGCAAATCATATGAATAAGTGGGTGAAGACTTGATAAAACCACACAATTAATTACAATATGAATCATAAAATAGCGGTTTATCAACCTCCCCACTCTTAAACATTAGCATGTCCTCATGCTAAGTTGAAGGAGATAAATATGAATGAAAAGGGACATGCAAGACTCATTCAATGTAATGCAACCTATATACATATGAATGCAACTATATGATTTTGTCTATATGATTAAAAATAGATAAGTTCTCTAAGACAAAACATGGGGCAGATTTCACTAATTCAATTCATACAGTGAAAGCATGTAAATTTATAAGAAGATAGCTCGCGAAAGCAAGGAACACGGGATCGAGCGTTGAACCCTTACTGTTGGTGCGTGTGCGCTCTAATCATCTCTAGAATATGGGGTAATCACTCTATCCTTCTCTAATCATGTTTTCAAAAATTTTGTTTTTCACCTAATCAATCAACAATTTTAAAAATGCCAATGCAAACATCATGAGGTCTTTTCATGGTTGTAATGGGGCTAAGGTAAGGGTGAGGGTATACATATGGCTAAGTGAGCTTATACATTGAATCTTTAATTAACCTGAGCTCTCGCCTAACATACATATACTCTATATAATTTCAACATTCTTACTTAGCTACCCAAGGTTCTTTTTCACATTCCATACTCATGCATCAACCTTTATTTTAATTTCATCACATGTGCATTGATTATTAAACTCTGACTTGTCATTTGGGTGATTTTTTCCCCTTTATTCGATAAGATAAAGAAAATATATCTCTTTTTCTCTTCTTTTTTTTTTCAATACGCATAGATTTGTAATTTTTCTTTTTATGGTTTCACATGAATAGGTATCCAAATTCCCTTTATCTTATCGTGACATATTTTCCTATTACCCTTTATTCCCACAATCTTCCCATATTCAGTTAACACATAAATTTTATCTTAAGCTAACCAAAGATTCAATTGGAATTTTTAATTATTTTTCCGCTTAAGACTAGTAATGTGGTAAAATATAGAACAAATGGGATTAAAAATGGCTCAAAGTGGTTAACAAAGGTAATTAAAAGGGTCAGCTTATTTGGGATACGTGAGCTAAACAAAAAATGGCCTCAATCATATGCATGCACATAACACATTAAAATTGGACATATAGGATAAATCAAAACTCAGATTGCAATTATAGAGAAGTAAACACACAAGAAAAGATATTTATGGTTAAATAGTATAACCATGTATTTAGGCTCAAAGTCTCACGGATTGTGTGTTCTTTTAGCTCAAAAATCCTATTCCAATTTCAACTTCAAACAAATTTAACATAAATGTTTTGATTTAAATTAGTGAAATTTTCAAAAAATATATGGTCTTAAAAGAAACTTATTGTCTTTTCAATCAGGTAGAACATGCATGCAATTAACCTACTAATACGCAATCTATCCTATTCTAAAGAAAAAGAAGTTGGTGTTAGAGGGAAAGAATTACCTCTGGAAGTCAGGTACTGACCGACCTCCCCACACTTAAGGCTTTGCACCATCCTCGGTGCCATCTGTCAGGAACAAGGGTGGGCTGGTGGCAGTGTCTCCACAATCGGGACCGTCATGGCTCCCTGTGCTGGTAAAGGAAGTGAAGTCCGGAGTGCCTGGGTCCTCGTCAGGTCTGTGGTTGCCTGTGAGTAGCTCCTTGAGGCATTTGTTCCTCTCCTTGCTGTGGATTTGGGGGTAGCTTTCTCCTTGCCTTTCTTGGTGGCCATCCTAAAAAGAAACGAGTAAAGACATGAATATTTCAAGGGTTATAGCAAGGAAAAGATTGGAAAAGGTGGTAATCAATGCACAGGAATGGATAATGAGGTGAACACATGGTCATGACTACATGTGGCAAATCAATAATTGAAATATAGGAAGTGCATGTGAAGACAGTTAAATGCTAGGTGTTTATTGGCATGCCGGCAAAGGCATGAGTAGCATAGATCAAGCATTCAATGTCCAATTTAGATTACCAAGTCATTCAAACTAACAATATGTTTGTAATAACAATTATATTTAATTAATAAAATATAAAAAGGGTTTTGTGAAAAGCAAGCATATAGAATAGTAGATTAAAAGATATCCAAAAATAGTGCACAATGCCATATGGGCGTTTTCACAAACACATAGCATGCAGGTTAAATAAGGTATGGAAATTATTAAATTGAACATGCAAGCAACCCTATAATAATATTATATAATTGTTAAACAAGTCCTAAACAATGCACAAGCAACATATGAAAATAATGACCCAAATAAATCTCCAACACCAATAGGAAGGGGACGAAAAGAAAAAGAAAATATGGAGAAGGAAAGTAGAAAAGAAAGAGAAAGAAAACATGATAATTAGAAGAAAAATAAAAAAGTAGGGAGAGAAGAAGAAAAGAAAAACCTTGGTAATGGTGGTGGGAAAGAGGGAGTAGAAATGAGGAAGAAAGGAGAAAGAAGAAGGGGGGAAAGAAAAAAGATAGGGAGAAGAAAAGATGAGACAATCTGGCAGATTTAAATGAGTTGGGTGGCGCAAGCGACGCGGACGCGTGGTGCACGCGGTCGTGCGGAGAGCCCTTGAAGGAATTGATGCGGACGCGTCGATCACGCAGACACGTGATATGGTTTGCGCTAGGGGCACGAGGGCAGATTTGCGCTCGCATAACATTCTGTTTGAAACATGTTTTTTCCAAATTCAGGGTGACGCGATCGCGTCAACCAGATATAGACAACGGCACGGACACGTGGGGCACGCGTTTGCGTGGCAGGGCTTGTGCGACTAGCACAAGTGCAGCCCAGCTCCCGCACAACTCACTGCCATACACCCTTTTACGTCGATTTGCAGAGCCACGCGTTCGCGTGATTGACGCGGACGCGTGGGGAGGTTATTTGACAAATGACGCGAGTGCGTCCTCCACACGGACACGTGGGTCAAATGGTGCCAGGGGCACGCCTCCAGCCACATTCCTGCGCAACTCTCTATTCGTTTTCTTATTCTCTCTGAGCTACCTGCGATGCGGACGCGTCGGCGACGCTGTCGCGTTGTGGCTCTCTCCTTTTTTATTGTTTTTTTTAATATACAAATGCAGATGCAAACTAAATGTGCTAATAATAAGAAGAGTTATTGAAAAAGAAAATTAAGAGTAAAGAAAGGAACGATCATACCATGGTGGGTTGTCTCCCACCTAGCACTTTGCTTTAACGTCCTTAAGTTGGACGCTCTATTAGCTCAGTCTTCTGCTATGAGTGGATCCTCCAAGAGGAAGATATCTAACCATTTGTTTTTCGTCACCTTCTCACCATGGTAGAGCTTCAAACGATGTCCATTAACTTTGATGACTTCAGAGCTTGAGGGTGACTTAGGTGAAAAACTCCGTACGGCTCAGCCTTCTCGACTCTATATGGACCTTCCCACCTTGATCTCAACTTGCCTGGCATGAGCCTCAGTCTAGAGTTGTAAAGGAGGGCTAAATCCTCAGGTTGGAACTCTTTTCTCTTGATGTGCTGATCATGTACAACCTTCATCTTTTCCTTGTACAGCCTTGAGTTCTCATAAGCTTCTAGGCGAAGGCTTTCCAATTCTTGCAATTGCAACTTCCTTTCAGCTCCGGCTTTCTCAAATCCCATGTTGCATTCCTTTACTGCCCAAAAGGCTTTGTGCTCTACTTCAACTGGAAGATGACAGACTTTTCCATAAACTAAGCGAAAAGGACTCATCCTAATGGGTGTCTTGTATGCTGTTCTCTATGCCCAGAGTGCATTTTGTAGCCTGGTGCTCCAGTCTCTTCTATGAGGTTTGACTATCTTCTGCAATATGCGTTTTATCTCTCTGTTAGACACCTTGGCTTGCCCATTAGTCTGAGGATGGTAGGCTGTTGCTACTTTATGAATGATCCCATGCTTCTTCAGTAATCCTGATTGCTCGTGGTGATCCAAAGTGACAAATAATGTAGTTTCTATCAAAGGAAACAATAGTGTTAGCATCATCGGTGCGGGTAGAAATTGCTTCCACCCATTTAGAAATGTAATCAACAGCTAACAATATATAAAAATGACCATTAGAATTTGGAAATGGACCCACGAAGTCAATGCCCCAAACATCAAAAATTTCACAGAAATGCATAATTTATTGAGGCATCTCATCCCTCTTGGATATATTACCAAATTTTTGGCATGGAAAACAAGATTTACAAAATTCAGCAGCGTCTTTAAAAAGAGTAGGCCACCAGAATCCACAGTCTAAGATTTTTCTAACTGTTCTTTGAGGGCCAAAATGTCCTCCATTCTTAGATGAGTGACAGGCCTCTAAAATGAACTGGAATTCTGATTGAGGTACACACCTTCTAATTACCTGGTCAGCGCCACATCTCCATAAATATGGGTCATCCCATATATAATATTTAGACTCGCTTTTCAGCTTGTCTCTTTGATGCTTAGTAAAGTTTGGAGGAAAAGTGCGGCTAACTAGATAATTAGCGACAGGTGCATACCAAGGGACTACCTGAGATACTGCTTGTAGGTTATCAAATGGGAAATTATCAGCTATAGGAGTGGAGTCATCTTTAATGTGCTCAAGGCGACTCAAGTGGTCTGCCACTAGATTCTGGTTACCACTCCTATCCTTTATTTCTAAATCAAATTCTTGTAGTAGCAGTATCCAACATATAAGCCTTGGTTTGGATTCCTTTTTAGCTAATAAATACTTTAGAGCTGCGTGGTCTGAATACACTACTACTTTAGTACCAAGTAAATATGCTCAGAATTTATCCGGTGCAAAAACAATAGCAAGAAGCTCTTTCTCAGTAGTAGTGTAGTTAGACTGAGCAGCATCTAAAGTCTTAGACGCATAAGCAATGACAAAAGGATCCTTACCTTCATGTTGAGCCAGCGCTGCTCCTACTGCATGGTTGGAAGCATCGTACATGATTTCGAATGGCTGGCTCCAGTTAGGTCCTCTCACAATTGGAGCTTGAGTCAGGGCGGTTTTCAGCTTATCAAATGCTTGTTTGCAATCCTCACTGAACTCGAACTCGATATCCTTCTACAGTAATCTGGATAAGGGAAGTGCTACCTTTCTAAAGTCCTTAATGAATCTCCGGTAAAAACCTGCATGGCCAAGGAACAAACGGACTTCCCTCACAGAGGAGGGTAAGGCAAACTAGAAATAACATCCACCTTTACTGAATCTACAGAAATGCCAATATTAGACACAACATGTCCTAGTACAATCCCTTGTCTTACCATAAAGTGACATTTTTCAAAATTCAATACAAGGTTTGTACTGACACATCTATCTAGTACTCTAGATAAACTATCCAAGCAAAGGCTAAAGAAATCACCATAAATGCTAAAATCATCCATAAAAACCTCCATATAGTTCTCAAGAAGGTCAGAGAAAAGACTCATCATGCACCTTTGGAAAGTAGCTGGTGCATTGCACAAGCCAAAGGGCATTCTCTTATAGGCATAAGTCCCAAAAGGACATGTAAAAGTAGTCTTTTCCTGATCTTCAGGAGCTATATGAATCTGGAAATAGCTTGTGTAACAATCTAAAAAGCAATAATGTGATTTACCTGACAGGCGATCCAGCATTTGATCAATGAATAGAAGAGGATAGTGATCCTTACGAGTGGCTTGGTTGAGACGCCTGTAATCAATGCAGACCCTCCAGGCATTCTGTACTCTGGTTGCTGTGAGCTTTCCATGCTCATTCTTCACTGCAGTGACTCCAGACTTCTTGGGCACCACTTGTACTGGGCTCACCCATTCACTGTCTGAGATGGGGTAGATGATATCTGCCTCAAATAGTCTGGTCACTTCCTTCTTGACAACCTCTAAGATAGTAGGGTTCAGTCTTCTTTGGGGTTGACGAACGGGTCTTGCTCCCTCTTCTAAAAATATTATGTGTTCACAAACTTGAGGGTTGATGCCTACTCTGTCTGCCAAACTCCACCCAATTGCCTTCTTGTGCCTCCTCAGCACACTAAGTAACTGCTCTTCTTGTTAAGAAGTGAGTTCCCGTGCAATGATAACTGGAAACTTCTGCTTGTCCTCGAGGTAAGCATATTTGAGGTTTGGAGGGAGGGGTTTCAATTCTAACTTCTACTCATGGTCAGGCTCTGGATTGTCTGAAGCTGGTGGCAGTGGTAAAGTACTTTCATTGTCCTCAGAAAGTGTCCCCACACTCAGACCTTGTCCTATGTACTTCTCTTCTAACTCCTCCTGGTGAACTTCAGCTACTGTTTCATCTATGATGTCACACTGGAGGGTAGAATGATCTTCTAGAGGGTGCTTCATAACTCCATTAAGATTGAAGCTTACTACTCGGCCGTCTATTTCAAAAGAGTATGTTCCTGAAAAAGCATCCAATTTGAACTTCGAGGTCTTCAGGAAAGATCTTCTGAGTAGGATTGATGATGGCTTCTCTGAGTCATTTTGGGGTATCTCCAGGATATAAAAATCAATGGGGAATGTGAGCCCCTTAATACCCACTAATACTCTTCAGCAACTCTAGCCACTGTAATAATGATTTTATCTGCTACACAAAACGAGCTGCCGACCTTTTTAAGGGAGGGAGCCTCAAAACATCGTATATAGACAAAGGAATTATACTAACACATGCTCCTAAAGCACATATACAGTCAGAAAATATCACACCACCAATAGTACAATTAACCATACATGGACCTGGGTCACTATACTTTTCAGGTAAACCTCCCATTAAAGCAGATATGGAACTACCCAAAGGAATAGTTTCTAATTCATTAATTTTGTCTTTATGTATACATAAATCTTTTAGAAACTTTGCGTATTTAGGTACCTATTGAATAACATCAAAAAGGGGAACCGTTACCTCAACTTTTTTGAATATTTCTACCATTTTGGGATCAGGTTCCAACTGCTTCCTGGGCTTCCTTGCAAGTTGTGGAAATGGAATAGGAATGGCGTTTTCTACAGTGTCTGCGCTCTTTGGTGCTTCTTCATGTGATTAAGTTTCTTCTTCTTCAGCCATGTCCTGTATATCTTCTTCCTCCTCAACATATTCTATTTCCACTACCTCTTCAGTTGAGGCGTGTTCTGGTGGGTTTGGCTCTCCCTAATTTCTCTCTTGCAATGTGGTTCCGGACCTTAGGGTGATGGCATTAATGCAACCCTTTGGATTGGGTAATGGTTGAGAGGAGATTCCACTGGAGCTCAAAGGCTGGTTATTGGGGTTACTCATTGATCCAATCTGTGAGATAAGAGCTTGCAAGGTAGAGTTTAGACCATTTAGAGTAGAAGTAAGGTTACTTTCCATGGCCTGTTGTCTCCGATCAATAGATTGTAGTAACTCATCATTTGGAGATGAAGAAGGACAAGTGATCAGAGAAGTCTACTGTTGGTTGTGTTGTGATCCTTGGAATTGTCTCAGATGAGGTGCTCTGTAAGGCTGGTTCTGGTTCTACTGCCTGTTGTTGTTATTATTCCACCTCTGATTTCCCTGATTGTCTCTGCCTCCTTTGTTATTGTTGTCTCTCTAATTTTGATTAGAATTATCTCTCCAACCTTGGTTGGAATTGTCCTGCCTTCCATAGTTGTAGTTACCAACTTGATTGTATGCTTGATTGGGATGGTCATAAAAGTTATGAGTGGCTGCTACAGTGTTGTCTTCTTGTTGGAGTTACGGACATTCATCAGTATAATGGCTATAATCAGCACAGATTCTGCATACTCTCTGTGGGACTAACTGTTGGCCTTGCTGTGGTGGAGAAGGTTGAGCTTGCTAAGCTTGTTGTTGATTCAATTGCATCTGCTTCAGTAAGTTGGTCATTTCACAGATACTCTGAGTTAGAGTAGCAGTTTCCCTGCTAGAGGATACTTCTGCAACAGCTTTTGAACGGCCTTGTTTCTACCTATGATTTTGAGTAGATTCAGCTAAGTCATTAATCAATTGCCATGCCTCATCAGTGGTCTTATACTTTTTCATAGACCCATTGCTAGCACCTTCCAATGTGGTCTTATCTTGAGATTTCATGCCCTATGTAAAGTAGCCGAGCAAAACTATTTTGTCAATCATATGGTGGGGGCATGCTTCCAGAAGATTATTGAAGCGCTCCCAATACTCGTAGAGAGTCTCAGATTCATCCTGAACGATCATGGAGATGTCTTTTCTTAGTTTATCGGTAACCTCAGTTGGAAAGAATTTCTCCAAAAATTCTCTTCTAAGCATATCCCAGTTAGAAACAGTTGCTCCGGGTTGAGTGTAGTACCACTCTCTTGCCTTTCCCTCAAGAGAGAATGGGAAGGCTTTTAATAGAATAGAAGTTTCGTCAGTACCATCACGCTTAACAGTAGAACAAGTTGTCTGGAAATCCCTAAGGTGCTTGATAGGCTCTTGAGCAGGTAAGCCATGAAACTTGGGCATCAAGTTGAGTACTGCAGTCTTTATTTCAAAATCCACAGCCACTACTGGACGGCGTGCCTGGAATGGTTGTAGTGTAAAATCAGGGGCTACAACCTCCTGGATAGTGACTCTCCTAGGTGCTGCCATGTCACCTGCACGTGAATCAACTGGATCAGTAGAGGGGGAGCTTGTTTCTCCCTTAGATGACATTTCAGATTTGTCCTCAGAGAGGACTAGCCGACGCCGAGCTTGCCTTATACGTGAAATAGTTCTTTCAATTTCAGGGTCAAATACTGGCAAGCTTGGATCAGGAAGTGAACGCGTCATTTAATGAAAGAAACGTGCAGCTCATAGTAACAAAAATAAAAAAGAAAAATGCAATTAAATAAATTCTAATCAACAAATTAGCACACTATTGCAACTCTCCGGCAACGGCGCCAAAAATTTACGTGGCGGAAATCGGCAAGTTAAGAAATTATTATAAGAGATACGTTGAAAGTATAGTTCTTAACCAGCCAAAAATCTGCTTATCAATTTAGAAGGGTTGTCACAATATTGAAATTAAAATACTGGGAGTATGAATCCCTGGTCGTCTCCCAACGAGTTGCAGAAAGATGTGCTATTTTATTAATCAGATGTTTTCAAAAATGGGTTGAGTTGATAAACAGGAAATTAAATAAGAGAATTTAGATAATTTAAATAAAAACCTTGACTGGGAGTAGAATAGTTGGAAGCCATATTCTTGTTGAAGTACTCTCAAAATTAATTGATAATTGAAGGTTGCTCTGCTTAGTTATCCCTTACTAGGTAGAGGAAAGTCAAGCAAGTTGGAAAGCTATTTCTAGTCACAAGTCCTAATCCTCTCCCTTGGGAAGGACCAGTGTCAATGACTAGAGGGTGATCCAATAATAAACCCAATTGCAATTTTTCTCTTGAGTAATCCAACTCAAGATTTTCTTTCAATCATCTCCCAATCAAGTTGTGGAACTACTCGCTCATTATGTTTGTAAAATCCACGAAATAAGAAAAGGAAATATTGAAAAACATGATAAATAATAATCAAAGGAATCAATTAAAAATAAAAATAGTTCTTGTATTAATAAATTTTAAAAATAATCCAATAATAATTCTGAGTAAATAAAGGACATGGAAGAGTAAATGACAGGTAAGGAAACAAACTAGAATGATGAAGTCTTGACGGAGGTAATAACTCTTCACAATATCCTGATCTAAAACGCAATAAAATCAAAATCCTAAGAACTATGAATCTATAGAGAAAAAACCTAGAGGAGAGGAAAAATCAGATCTAAAACTAAAAATTATGCGGATAATCTGTGTTTCTGGGCCAAAAACTAGGTTGAAATGCAGTCCAGAATCTATGCCAGTGACTTCTGTAATTCTGTAGATTGCGCACGTCACTTGGCCGCGTCGTCCACACGTTCGCGTCACTCAGCATTTCTCGTACCACGCGTGCGCGTCGTCCACGCATTCGCGTCGTTCGTGTAGCTTCCAATCCGCGTAGTCATGTCAGGCACGCGAGCGCGTCACTTCTCGCTGATCATCTCCTCAATTCCTTGTATTCCTTCCACTTTTGCATGCTTCCTCTTCGTTCTTTACGCCATTCCTGCCCTATGAAGCCTGAAACACTTAACACACAGATCACGACATCGAATAGTACGAAGGAAGATAAAAATATACAATTAAAAGGTCTTTAGAAAGCAAGTTATCAATCATAGAATATTTTTAGGAAGGAATTGTAAATACATGCAAATCATATGAATAAGTGGGTGAAGACTTGATAAAACCACACAATTAAATACAATATGAATCATAAAATATTGGTTTATCAATTTGGTTATATCCCGAGTAGGCATCCATAAAAGATAGGTATCGATATCCTGAGGCTTTGTTGACTAGAGCATCAATGCTCGAGAGAGGATAGGGATCTTTGAGACAAGCTTTGTTAAGGTCGGTGTAATCGACACACATCCTTCACTTTCCATTTTGTTTCTTTACCAAAACAACGTTAGCTAGCCATAATGGGTATTTTACTTCCCTTATGAGCCCTGCTTCCAGTAAGGCTTGTACTTGTTCCTTTATGACCTGTCCTTTCTGGTCCAAGCTTCCGACGCCTTTGTTGAGTAGGTCGGGAACCCGGGTACACTACGGGTTTGTGGGACATTAGGTCAGGATCTATGACAGGCATGTCGAAGGCTTTCCAGGCGAAGAGGTTGGAGTTTTTCCTTAGTAGGTCAATGAGCTGCTCTTTCAGGCCTCGCTCCAGATTAGCCCCTATATTTGTGATTTTGTCAGGGTGGCGCCGATTTGTACCTTTTCTATCCTGCCTCCAGGTTGGCGGCAGAGTTCTTCTCGAGTTCAGACTCCACCTAGCTCAATCGTATTGGGCTCTTTGCCTCCAGGGTTGCCTTTTAAATTAAGGCTTCTCATTCTAAATTTCAAAGGATAAAGTGAGATGCCAAAACTGTTTAGAAGCAAAAAGCTACTACCCTGCTCATCTAATTGGGACTAAGTTTCACTGATATTGTGAGATTCATTGTATATTCTCTTCTTTTATCCTATTTGATTTTCAGTTGCTTGGGGACAAGCAACAATTTAAGTTTGGTGTTGTGATGAGCGGATAATTTATACGCTTTTTGGCATTATTTTTAGATAGTTTTTAGTAGGATTTAGTTATTTTTTAGTATATTTTTGTTAGTTTTGTAGCATTTACGCACTAGGTTTTGGTCCCTCTAATGGTGGTAATTCTTTCTGCCATGGGGAAATTCATGCAGAGGTGAGGTGTTGAGACGATAGCTACAAGTCGGTTTAAGGTTGTCTGACCTATTAAGGCATTATATGCCAAATTTACATCTACCACAATGTAATAAATGCTTAGTGTCATCGGCATTGCACCCTTTCCAAAAGTGGTGTATAAGGAGATGTACCCAAGGGGTCGGATTGGCATATTCCCCAGTCCAAATAGCTTGTTGGGGTAGGCCTTTAAATCTTTTTCTTCTAACCCGAGTTTGTTGAAAGCGGGTTTGAATAGGATATCCGCCGAGCTATCCCAGTCTATCAAGGTTCTATGGAGGTTTGCGTTTGCGAGAATCATAGTTATCACCATGGGATCATCATGCTCAGGTGTTATCCCTTGGGCGTCTTCTTTGGTGAACGAGATAGTAGGTAAGTCGGGTATTCTGGCCTCATCCACAACTTGGTATACCATTTTGAGATGCCTTTTTGGTGATAAGTTTGACATTCCTCTTCTAGCAAATCCCCCATTGATCATGTGTATGTGTCTTTCTGGGGGGTCTGAGGTGGACGTTCTTGTTGTCGCTCCTCTACCTCCCTCCTTCTCTTCCTCGGGTCATCTAATTTGTCGGCCAGATATCTGTCTAGTTGGCCTTCTCTGACCAATTTTTTCATGACATTCTTCAAGTTGTAACAATTGTTGGTGGGATTTCCATAGAGCTTATGGTACTCCCAGTATTTTGTTTGACTTCCTGCCTTCTTATGTTTGATTGGACGAGGAGGTGGAAGTTTTTCCGTGTGGCAGATCTCTCTGTAGACGTCCACTAGAGAAACTCGGAGGGGAGTATAGTTGTGGTATCTTCGGGGCTTTTTTGAGTTTTGTTATTCCTTCTTCTTGGGCTCTTTTTCTTTTTTCGCGAGCTTGATGGGGCAGGTTTAGTCGTGGGAAAGGTTCCCTAAGTCGGTAGTTTTCTTCCATGTTGATGTATTTTTCTGCCCTTTCTTGGACTTCATTCAAGGAAGCTAGGTGCCTCATAGACATGGATTGAGATAATGAACCTTCTTTAAGGCCATTGACTAATCCCATGATCATGCCTTCAGTAGGCAGATTCTGAATCTCCAAGCAGGCTTTGTTGAACCTTTCCATGTAATTTCTGAGGGTTTCCCCGATTTCCTGCTTGACTCCTAGAAAACTTGGGGTATGCTTTGCTTTATTCTTTTGGATAGAGAATCTGGTCAAGAACTTCCTTGCCAGATCATTGAAGCCAGTTACCGACCTGGGGGGAAAGTTATCAACCACTTCATTGCCGCTTTAGTCAAAGTAGTTGGAAAAGCTTTGCAACTGGTGGCATCAGAGGCATATGCCAGGTACTTCCTGCTTTTGAAGTTACTGAGATGGTGCCTTAGGTCAGTTGTTTCGCCATAGAGATCCATGTCAGGTGTTTTAAAGTTCCTAGGGACTTTGGCCTGCATGATCTCTTCTATAAATGGATCTTCTCTACCAAAAGGGCTTTCTTCCTGATTTGTTTGGTTATTCCAACTGCGAAGGTTGGCTTCCAACTTCAGGAAGTTTTCTTCTAGTTCTCTTCATCGCCTTACTTCCCTCCACAATTCCCGTTCTGCTTCTCGCTGTCGCTCAGCTTCATACTCAAGCTGCACTAGCCATTCTCGCTGGCCACAGACTAGACCTAGTATCTCGACCGTTTGAGAGGATTCTTCCTCTTTAGGGTGTGGATTTCTGAATGAATCCACTTTGGTTGGGGATTTCCTAATGGCCATTCCCCATGAGGACCATGCGCTTGTGGTGGTGGAGGTAATATGATGGCATGACCCTCTGGTTGGGGCTTAGTTTTAGATTCAGAGGCCGTATGACCGTCTTCATACTAGTGGTCTGCCATTGTTAAAGGATAAATTCCAGGTTCCCGGCAAAGGTGCCAATGTTCTGAGGTTTACCTTAGACGTTGATTTGGGCCTGAACGTGAGATCCAGGTCCCTTTATATGGCAGTGTCCTACTTGTTGATGCCGTGGTGCTGCTTGTTTGAGTTCTTCGTAAAGAGGTGGGGCTGGTACCTGCAAGAGACTCCAATGCTTAAGTTAGCAAGGGATTTAGGCAGGTTTTTAGTAGACTAGAATATAAATATACTTAAGGGGTGTTAGTGTACTTATAGTAGAGTCGATAACCACCTTGGTTGGAGTAGTTCCATCTTTTCTGATGGATAACTGTTTCCTTTATCTTGTGAGTTTTTTGGGACCTATCTTTTAGTGAAGATACAGATCCCAGGCATGATTTTGGGGAGGCAGTTTCTTACTTTTGGGCAGGTAGAGCAAGGCTCCTTTGTCCGTGTCTGACCTTTCTAAAGAGGTCGGGCATGTCAGGGAGGCCACCCTTCTTGGTGGGCCTTTTTATTTCATTGGGCTTGGCTTTGCTTGTTGGGCCAGGGTATAAATAATTGGATATTTTTCTATCAGACATGCTACACATACAAGCTTTTTTGTCTTACAAGTCATACAAGTTGGGCCAAGCCTAACAAAAAGGACGCTTACCCATACGAGTGTGTTAACACGTGAACTACTCAACGGTTTCCATAGCGCGCTCACTCACCATTATGAAAGACGTTTCTTCTTCTTCCTCGATCAAAATCACAACCGTCAAGATTCAAACCACGTTTGAAAACTCTGAAAAAACTGTCAAAATCGTCGCCAACACTCGAGGAAATCAACAAGAAAACTTCAAAATCTCCATAAAAAATACCAAAAGATTATTCAAGGTACTATTTCACTAATCTTCCAGGTTTTTCACTTCTCTGTTTTTCATTTTGAATGCAAAACACTATATCGTCGTATTTCTGTTTATTAAGTATGTTCATTATGTGTTCTTGGTTGAAAATAAATGTTACTGTTCTCGTCAAACTATTCAAATCAGTGATAACTGTTTATGTACTATTTCGCGAATAGTTTAATGTATATTTTAAGGTGTTTTTTGCTTGTTTGCATGTTTGGAACTGAGTTTGAATGAATAGAAACTTTTGACTTTATTTCAAGTAAATTCGACTGTAACTGGTGCTGTTATTATTAAATATTATGTATATGGCTAGTATTTGGGCATATATCATGCGTATTCGAGTGTAACTGGTGATGTTTTGGGTGTATATCATGTGTATTCGAGTGTAACTGGTGATGTTTTGGGTATATATCATGCAAATTCGAGTGTAACTGGTGCTGTTGTCCTATACCATGTGTAACAAGAAACCGAGTATTGTCCTTGTACTTCTGGTGTCATTTTATGCATGTTTGGTTAACTTGAATATCATTTTAAACTCATATAATGTCATGTAAATCCAGAAAATAATAAAGGTATATGTGGCTGGTAATTGGGTGTATATCATGCATATTCGAGTGTATCTGGTACCGTTTTTGGTGTATATCATGCAAATTTGAGTGTAACTAGTGATGTTTTTATATATTAACAATATTTTTTATTCCTTACAGTAAAAATGGCAACCGAGAACCCAGCTAGAAAAAAATTACAATGTAAGCACATATTTCTTAGACCATCTCAATTTTTTCTTCTATAAATATAGCTTATTTAAATGATTCTTGTTTGGTTTCTTTACAACAAACCAAGGATTTGAAATGCTCCACAAGACTATTAAATGAAAAGTTCCAAAACATGAGCGAAAGAAAGAAGGCCATCGTCCAGGAATTAGGATTTGATGGTTTGATGCACATCCCTCCGATGAATGTACCACATAAACTCTTGAAGGAGCTGGCATATTCCTTTAATTTTTCAAAAAATAAATTGGACATCCGACACGGTGCATTGACCATTAAACCCAAAAAAATAGGAGCTTCCATTGGCCTGAATGCATCTGGTAACTGATTACACAAAACTTTTATACTTTCATTCTTTGTAATCTATTCTTTTGATCTCATGTAATCAACAAATAAATTGAGGTGTATATGGCTAGTATTTGGGTGTATTTCAAGTGATTTGGAGTGTAATTGGTGATCTTTTTTACTGCTTCTGTAGGGGACCTATTTTCCGAAAAAGTTAATTTTAAAGAGCTATCCGAGGAGAACAAAGAACTTTATAGAAGGTTCCAGGGGAAAGCATTGAAGAATCTAACTGATGAGATGATGAATATTGGTGTTGACACAGATCAAGATTGCCTAATGTTCAAGAGAATTTTCATCCTCTATATTCAAATGGCGTTCTTGTTGCTGACTATCATAAATAAAGTATTTCTTGTCCACATGCCTCTAATTTTTTGACTGGACAACATAAGGGAGTGGAACTGGGGAAGCCATGTCCTTTATTTCATCATCAAGGGCATAAGCCAGCACCAATTGAAAAAGAAAAAATTCATTGACGGCTGCCTCTATGGCTTGATGATTGTATATTTTCATGAAATAAAACACAGAAACAAGAAAGCAAATGCAATCCTTGGACTGCCCTGGGTGATGCATTGGGATAGGGAGCTACTTCTTCAGAGGATCAAAGCTGAAATTAACGGTCATATGGTAACTGAACAAAATACTCTCTCTAACTTGGGTGTATTTGATTTATATAGATGGTGTAAACTAATGTTTTAACTGTTTTAGGGCATCGTCAAGAGGGTATAACTGAAAAAGAAATTGAAGAAAATAAAAGAGGAAGAAAAGAAAGAAAAAAGAAAAAGACAAAAAAGAAGAAGGAAAGTTCATTGGAGAGTGATGTTGCTATTTCCTCTAAGTTTGAGTTTGATAAAGACTCAGAGGAAGTAACAAAAACAAGAAAACAACCAACCAGAACAGCAAAAAAGTAAGTAATATTTTTTAGGGTGTTTTTTGCTAATGATTGTTTAATATCCAAAATGGTACCCAGAAAGAGGAAGCAGATTGTGGAGGATTCCTCTTCGGAAAGTGAAAGAGGATCTGATGATGAGTAAGATTCTGAAATTATCATTGCATTAATATGTTTTTTGTTTATATCTAAATTTTATGTATTAAAAGAGTGATTCTCATTTATTGTCAGAAGTGAAGAATCAGAACTAATAATAAAAAAATTAAAGAAAAAAGTTCAGACTCCACCAAAAAAGTATGCATTGCTTTCGGGGGTATTTTATCATCAATTTTGTTGTGTTTGTGTAATTGATACTTCTTTGATTTCCAGGATGCGATTCAGAAAAAGAAAGCACATTGTTGAGGATTCGTCTTCTGAACAATAAACTGAATCCTATGATTTGTAAGATACGTTGTAAAGTTATCTTACTCTTTTTCATTAAAATTTTATTTGTTAAAATATTCTTTTGCATGTACTGTCAGAACTGATGTCAGAACTAAAGAAATACAAGAATTTTTTAGAGAATCAAAAAAGAAAAAAATGAAAAGGCTGCACAGGGGTATGTTGAATTTGCATGTATATTGCCAATTTTAAGGTGTTTTTGTTGCTGATAATTGTTTTTGCTTTTCTAGTATGAAAGAAAAAAGGGCAGATATACTGGAAGCTACGATCCCCTCGATGGAAGCTCATTATGATTCATCCGAAATGTAAGATCCTTTATTTGATATAACTTCATAGATCTTGATGTGATTAAATAGTCTACTTTTACTGAATCATGTTTATTTTTTCCTTAGAATGCTGGAGGTAAACTTGGGAAGTGAAAATGATCTTGTGTTTCAAACACAGATGGATCAAATTAGTGTAAACAAACCCAGTGATAGCATGTAATTTCTATTTTTATTGCCATTTGCTTAATTCTTGTGTTATCATCTTCTACTTCTGATTATATATATATATTTTTTAGAAAAAAATCTCTTTAATGTTTTATTCAGGAAAAAAAAAGGCAGAAAAAAAAGAAAAATCTGCAACTATGTAAGTTCTTAAAAAATAAAGGCTATGTTTCTATTCAATGCTTCAAGTGTATTCTGACATGATTTTGGTGGAGTTCAGGTTGGGTGTAGAATAAGAATCATTTAGTGACCTGTCTCAACAACAGATGATCGTTGTTCAGAAGGAGACACATTCACAATTTGAACTGCTCGAGATGTTAGTTTTTCAACTAAATTTCAACCTTCTAAATTCTATTTTAAGGGATTTTGTTAACTTTTTATTTTTGTCTTGGTTAGAGTTCCACTTCAAGTATGTCTGCCTCCATCGGAGACGAGCGCCAAGCCGTATGGAGAGTGAACTAACCCCACCAAAGTCTCTGAGTGAAAAAATTAGAGAAGAAACAATTAAGGGGTAAGGAATAATATTTAGTTAGATGTCTTTTATATATAGGTGTATTTAGTTCTTATTTGAGTGCATCTCTAGTGAATTAAGGTGGATTTAGTTTTTTTTCTTATTTAAACCCTTTTCTTTAACCGTGCAACACTCCACAACCCCATCAACCTGCTGATGGAACACCTACAGAACCAATAGCTCCGTCTAAAATGTAAGTTCTACACAATATAACTTTCTTTCATTATCATTCATATATTCTTATTCTTATAGTATTTTATATGTCAACATGCAGTCAACCAACCCTTCAAGCCACTGCTGCGTTGATGATGATGGCCAGGACAGTATCCTTTACACCGAAAGAATTCCCTGCGCCATCATTCACCTTGGCTTTACTAATTCGAGTGTGGAAGAGACACTAACTCAGGAGGGGCGATCTGCATCTAAAAAGGGAAAGAGTCAAGAGAGCCCGATTCTGGTTGAAGATTTAAAGGAACTGGTGGAGCAAGTTGCTAACACAGGGGTTGCGGCAGCCTTGAATTTTGCAGAGGATAAAAATCCCCCGCTCCAAAAGTTTGAAAATTTCGAAACTCCACTTTGCCTCTCTAAAAACTGTTACACATATTGAAGCTGAGGTAATCTTAGAATAAGATTAATGATTTTATTATGAGTTGTGACTGCAATGTTGATGTAATTAATTTGGGTTTTTTGGTTTTCTAGATTGTGACTGCAATGTATCTAACTCTCAACAAAACAAGGATCAAAAGATTTGAAGAACAAGTTTACTACCTACCCCCATTATTGTGGTAAGGTGTATTAACCTTAAATTCAGTGTATTTATGTAATATATTGTGTGTAGAATATGGCTTTGGAGAATCATGGCGGTGGCGAGTTCTTACATTTAAAAACAAAAAGCCAATCGATATTCAGGACTACTCAATGTTCATCCCTTATTTGGACATGAAAAAATTGGCATCCCATCCATATGTAAGTTTTCGTTTCTAAAACTTATTATCACAATTCTTTCGATAGTTGCAAATTAATCTAAAATATTGTTTTGTTTGACCAAACTTCAAATATTTGCCCCAGTTTGCTATGCAGATCATTGGTGGATATGGATGGCGGATGTTAAAAAAAGGAAATTTTGTATCATTGACCCGTATCACAAGACTTGTCCCTCGAAAGAAAGAATGAAACTTAATAGATTTGTGTAAGTTGATTCTATTTTCTCTATAAATTCCTTGGTTTTTGTCTGTTGTTAGCAATATATGAATTGGGTGTAGTGTTGTTATTTGGGTGTAATCGGGTTTTAAAATGTAGTCTTTCTTATATTTTGCTTTTTTTTAGTTTTTAGGACTATGTGATTTCTAGAATGAGGGTATTTACCGGAGGGAAGCCTCTCATTAAAAAGGATGATCAAATTGAACCGTCATATGTCGACATTGCAGGGCAGAAAATGAGGTATAAATCTTTCTCGCTGAGAAAAATTGTCTTTTTTCTTACTGTCCTATTTTATTTTGCTAATTTATTTTTGTTTTTAGCTTTGATTGTGCAGTTTATGTAATGAAATGGCTTGAGATACTTGAACCGAAAAACATTAGAAAGGACAAATGTGACTAGGAGAATTGGACGCAGGTAATTATGTTTAAAAATATATAACTCTGTATTACTTTGCTAAATTAACGGAGTTTAGTAAAAAGAAATTTCTTTAAACTGTAGGCGGAGGTGGATCATTTCAGAGTTGAATATGCTTCGCGAATTCTGTTTCATGAGATGAATCAAGATAAAGATAGAGCCATTCAAGAAAGTGAAGCAATCAGATTGTCCAAGCCGTTTCCAGCATTGTTGAGTCCTTATTGTCAGTTAGACTCAGATGATATTGACAGTGATTAAATGTTGTATAGTTTGTGATTAGTTTAAACAGATACTTTTTGTATCGATTGTGGATATTTAATCCAATCTTATTATAAATTTGTTTGCATTAATAAACTTCTATAGAGCTGTCTGTTCTGTATTCAAAAGGTGTTAATTATAGGTTCCAAAAATTCAAGGGAAACAAAGATCAAATATACTAATACGCCGAATTCCTTTTATAATACACCCAAAAAAACGGGGAATACACCCTTATTGCGTGCTTATATATTTCTCTTTAATAAAATCTAACCAGGAGTTATGGCAATTTAGAAATTTGAATTGTTACCCTCCTTAGCTATTGAATTGTATATGCATTGTAAATTTAAAAGAAACAAATCCCTTTAAGACACTAATTTCCAACAAAAATAGCAGCATCTCAATATATATATATATATATATATATATATATATATATATATATATATATATTGAGAATGTAAAAAACAAGAGCATGCAAAAACACCTAAAAATATTCATCGGTACACCCAAATAGTGTCACTCTACACTCTAAACATGTCCTGTGCTACTGCATCTCTGAACTGATATTTCATAACATGTCCATGACATTGGCTTGAATTTCATTGCACCAATGATCTGCCACAAAAAAGGTTCAACTGTGAAAAAATAAACTCACATATTAGCAAAACTATTAACAATAATAAACTCAATTACCCACCTTGTTTAAAGAACATCACTTTTACCTCGCTTACAGCTATCATTTTCTTTTTCTTTGGAGCATTTGCAATATGTTTTTCCATCTTTGAACCTAGTCTATTTTTGGGACGTCCTCTTGTTCTCACCCGTGGAGGGCTTCGAAGCTCGTTAATAGCTTCCAAGTTAGCATCTTCATAAGATAACGAACATTTTCCGTTATTTTTGGCTTTGTGTTCTTGCATGTCAACCATGGTATTATCATAAGCGCGGTGCAGAATCGCAGTGAGCTCCTCAGATTCTAATGCAAATTCACATATATTCTGCGAACGAGACACCAATTCGTCAAATCTCTTGCTTCTTGGCTCTAACAGAGGCTCATCGTGGCTGGTCTTGATGTGTGTGCATCTCCTTTTACGTTCTTGCTCTATCGTTCCAACATGTATCTCAATGACACTTTGTTTACTCGTTCAAAGCTTAACACGATTAGAGTGTGATGGCACAATATTCCTCTTGTCTCGAATAATAAGCATTGGCATTTAACTTCGGCTGCTACTGCGTCGTATGTAACCGTAAACTTGTTAAATGTTGACTTGGAAACTTGTTCTACAACTTTGTATACCGTATAGCCTATAGCGGAGTGCTTTGATCTTGTGATGCAATTCACCTTTCCTCTTAATTGTGCTTGGACTTCCCTAAAATCATCGTGAGTATACACGTGTTGAAACTGAGCTTCTATTGAGAATTATTTTGCACACGATATGATGGTATGAAAATATGCAGCATCCGATTCTCTCTCTCTTTGCTCCTTGCTTCCTAGGCAATTGTCGTATTGTTTGACGAATTGGATAAGTGAGTTGTACCGCGTAATAAACTTGTTAAAAAAAACATGCATGCTCTCTCTCCTTTGTGTGCTTCGCATCCAGGCACAGAAGTGGTGATCGAGATAATCTGGAATCCATATATGACGGTCTTTGAAAAGTTTTGCAAAAAACACCTAAATCAAAACTAGGATACACCCAAGAACTTGCAATGTACACCACTGATATAAAATTAAAAAAAATATCTAAAAGCCATTTGTTATTCCCAAGACCGTACTTCATCAGAAAATTATTCCAATTTCTATCGAATGATTCTTTCGTAAGAGAGTTCCAAACAACATGTCTCATCTCTTGTTCAATTTCTTGATGTCTCTTGTAGCCATTTAATTTTCTTGGAATCTTCTTTATTTTGTGCCAAATACACCACCGGTGAATTGATGTTGGTATACAAGCCTTAATGGCTCTTTGCATCGATGTGCATTGATCGATGAGAATGCCTTTCGGAGCATTTTCTCCCATGAAACGAAGCCAACATTCGAATAACCATTTGAATGATTGAGTATCCTCATTTTTCATCAAAACGCATACGAGAAGTGTTAACTGACTGTGGTGATTCACCCCGACAAAAGAACCAAAAACCAGATTATATCTAAATATGACGAAACAGAAAAAAATAGTTAAATCTACCAAAATAATCTCTCTGTACACCCAAAAACATGCAATGTGCACCTTCGCTACAAATTTAAAAAACAACATTACCTGAACAGCATAAACCAGAACTGAATATTACCTGTTTGTATTGTAGGTGGTATCAAATGAAATAACATCTCCAAAATACTCACAGGCAGCCCTACTCCTTGCATCCGCCCAAAAGGCAATCTTAATCAACTAATCGACCTCGAGTTCGAGCTCGAAAAAGAAATTCTAATTCTTCTCTTTCATTCTTAATAAGTATTTTCCGAATTCCTTTGCATCCTCTAGTTTTGAAACATTCCGCACTTCTCTCGTGATGTAATTTCTCTCATCTTTTTCGATAAAATTTAACTCGCGGTGACCCCAGTTGCTGCGACAAATGATTGGTATGTTATGCTTGGTCTGATTTTGGCTTCCTCGTTATTCTCTATTGTATAACGTACGGACATGGTTAGTTCCATGTACTGTTTAAGCATCTTTGCTTGATTTAAACAGTAGGGTCCGAATGATGCAACACGACCTTCGAAATGATCCAAATACCAATGTCCTTCAATATATGTATATAAGTTCTTGCAGGTCAATTTAAACCAGCTGAGCGATTTGTCTTCTCAGTCGGAGATATTTTCGATTTCCATTTCCCTTCTCTGCTACATATAATCAATTGGTTCTTAATTTTATCACCCTTCTTATTTGTGCTCCAACCTCTTGTAGAAAAATCTACAGCTTTCGAATAATCTTTGTAAAATTTTACAGTATCTTCAAGCGTCTTTAAAGTCATCCCAACCTTTAGAACAAACTCCTCATCAACATCGCACAGAAATTGCAAAATACACCCAAAAAAGTCCACAATACACCATATTAAAAGCTAAGATAAACTATAGAATGCAACAACAACTATTCAATAAGCATCAAATAGAAACTAAAACAATTCAACTGTAAATTCTCAAACTATGAACAAACTGCATTGTCTAAATTCAAACCACACCTCACTACTTGATTCGAGTCAACACAATAATACAATTCACCCTCGTTCAATTGAAAAGTCAAAACATGTAAATACACCTAAAATCTCCTTTATTACACACAAATATGTCTGATTTACCCCAAAAAATATGATATAAAATGGACAGTAATGGATAGCAATTTTTACCAGAACAACTACATTACATTCAATTTAAACAAACAACAATGAACAACAATTTTCACGAGTAAGGTTCACAACATTATTCACCTAGATAATCATAAACTACCACAACTAGAAAATGGATTAATACAGACAGATTTAGTCTTATTACAGACGGATTTTTGGTTACCGACAAAATTACCGACGGATTTTGTCCCTCTGTTAAAGCCCCATCGGAAATTATTTACCGACGAATTTTTTTCCGTCGGAAAATTACAGACGGATTTTTACCAGTTACCGATGGATTTTTCCTCTGTAAATTTTTTATCTATTTCCCAAAGGCGACAAACTTTCCGACGGATTTTCCGTCTGTAATTACAGACAGATTTTTTGACGGATTTTCCGTCTGTAATTACAGACAGATTTTCAGACGGATTTTTCGTCTGTAATTATAGACGGATTTTCCGACGGATTTTCCGTCTGTAATTATAGATGAATTTTCTGATGGATTTTCCGTCTGTAATTACAGACGGATTTTTCGACAAATTTTCCGTCTGTAATTTGAACCTTGGAAAATCATTTCACACTCTGATTACAGACAGAAAATCCGTCTGTAAATCCGTCAGTAAGGTAAAATAATTTTTTTATTTTTTTAATTACAAAATAAACTTGTTTTCATACAAATAAATATAAATTTAATACAAATTTTTATCTAATTTGTATTCAAATATTTATAATATTTCAAAAAATAAATAAATTCATCGTATTATCAAACTAAAAAAAATACTATAAACAAACAAGTTAATATATTTCAAAATATAAACAAAGTGTTGATACATCAATTATAATAACAAGTAACAACCATACATCAACAAAGTGCATTGATACATCAACTATTGTCCTCTAATTAAGTCAAAATATACAATAAAGTTGCTTAATTAGGTTCTAAAATTGGAACTTCATCTGTACAGAAACCATTCATCATTATTGTGTCCATTGATTCAAACAGTGGGGTCATGAATTGATCCTCTGCCTCAGGCTTCTTTGCCTCCTTATATTTTTCCATTTTTCATCTGTTTTCCAAGTATCAAATTCTGACAAAAATAAAAAATAGTGACAGCATAATCTATATACAGTGTATTCTTCATCTCAAGTAACAAATTCACAAGTGAAGCTCACCTCAACATCTGATCTAGTTCCAGTAACTTTCGATTTGGCGCTGCAAATTTAATAGGAGAAAAAGAGAAAGAACCTGGTGGTGCTTCTTTAATCTTTGCAGAATCTTGAACTAGAACAGGAGTCTCCTTAATAACTGGTGGTGCTTCTTAATAACTAGAAAGTATACTCCTGTACTCAATGATTGTGAATAAAAAAGGTAATTTAAAGCATAACCCCCAATAGGAAAAAAATAAAAATAAAGGTGTATTCTTTTCTTTTAAAAAAGGTCAGAGAGAAATGAGAGATCAGCAGAGAAGCAAATACACTGATGATGGATGCATGTAGAAATCAAGTAAGAAAGAAAGATACGAGATGAAAAGAAAGTTGTAGTAGAAGCAATATATAGTCGTATATATGCTCCAAAATAAAAAGCAACAACCCACTGATCTTTCTCCTTCTCTTAAAGCAAACAATTAAGAATACACTTAGCAAGAAGCCTTTTTTATATTAATCTTTATAGACACAGTATATGGACTATTAATACCCTTAGCAAAGGAAGTAGCCAGTGCAAGAAGCCTAAATGTTCACCACAAGAAACAAGATATCATAAATCAGATGAAAAAACCTATAACTCAAATAGGTTGAGTAATACCCACTAGCTACCAAAACCCTCTGTCAGCTATAGAGATTAAGGTGCTCACCTCCACTGTGCTCCTCCCTTCCCGAGCATTATAGTCTATATTGGCATCAACAACTAGCTAAAAAGTAAAAATTTAGTCAAGTGAAGAGAAGAGTATCACAATCTTAACCAACAGAACATCGTTTACTTATTTACAGATAAAATCAACAGATGATATGAGTAGAACTTGAGAACTTGCCTGAGACTTTGATTGTTCATGTTTGTTTCATTTCTTCCCCTTTGCTACGGAAGCAAGCCTCACCAAAATTTTGAAAATGTACTTACACTTTCGAGCCAACAGTTGACAATTACGCTATACAAGCATCCCTGTCTTTTAGTATAGGTTACATGATTGTCAACTGAAACTAAACGGGATACTTTTCTATTTTCTGAACTGCTATAAATTTCTCAATTATTTTTCTAACAATTTATTGCTTGCGTTGATCAACTTTGTGCTGTGAGAAGAAATTAAAAAAAAAGCAGTTTAAATTTTTTGCATGATAATGTTTCATTACCAAGTAATTAAGCATTTCCCCCTCTCTTTACTTTTATGTCTTTCCCTTACTTTCACTTTTCAACTTTATATGATGTTTAATTTAACAGTCAAAACTTTGTTGAATCAAGTTAAACAAGGTTGTACCCTAATTAACCCACTGATTTAATTTTAGATCCTTTATTATCAGGCATGTTATATATACAATCAAAGAAAAGTAACCAAATAATTATATATAAAAAAAAGATAAAGGAAAGCAATCAAAGAACAAATTTGAACAAAAAGAAAGAAGCAAATGAAAGATAATAGATAGGTGTTTGCACTGACCTTCCTCTGCCTGGCCTGTGCTAAAGAACCTTCAAGCTGTTTCTCAAGATTCTGCAGCTCCTTTATGCTCAATGGTCCAAGATCTTCCCCAAGCAAGTGCCTGTGTTTTACATTGCCAAGTAAATTTTGTAATATAATTTATATATATTCCATTATATATTATAATTTTTGCTAATAAATTCAATTATTATTACTATATAAAATCAATTTAACAATTTTTTAATATAAAAATATCTTCATGGAAGCAATCATTTAATATTATAACATACATATCCATATTATTAATTTATTATTGAAAGGTATGTAATTAACTTTAAGTGTTTATTGTAATTATCATTATTATTAGAAGGGAAATAAGTGAATAATACCTCTGAGTCCTTTGTAGAGACTCATACTTTGCCTTTAGCTTTGATACCTCCTAGTACCAGCTCTGATTATTGCAACACATATTAAAAAATTATTCAATGAAAATTACTAAGATCTAATTAGTATCTATATATGATATGCATCCCATTGTTAGTTGAATGGCTTAGAATTTAAACTTCATTAATCTTTATTGTCAAAGATAGCAATCTTCTTGCATTGTTTAAAAATTGCTACACTTTTTAGATATACATAAGTAATGATAGTTGGCTAATAACTCTGCTGTTCAAAAAATAGAAAAGACTAACATGCAAGTACAAAACAGAAAACTTCAATTCACAAAATCAGATTAATTATATTTCATAACTTCATAGTAATAAATACAGTAAAGTACAATTAATAATTCTTTATGTACATCACTTTAACTATAAGGTGTAATGGTATATTCTACACAGTGAAACCTAGCCACCCTTAAAACTAAGTTATCAACAGTATGATTATAATGTAATTTACCCAAAATAGTTGAGAATCTCAACTATTTGATCTGCTAAGTCTTCAACAGAAGGTATAGGGTCATCAGGACAAATTGCACCAATTCCCAACTGCAACAACTCTTGTGGAAGTTCCAAGAGGAGAAACTATGTGAATTATAAAGTTCACATTCTAAATAGAAAAGAAAATGTATATTGAAATCAATCTCTTACAGACCTCATGTCCAGGAGGACTGATATGATATATGCAGAAGTTGTGAAGCAGCAAAGAAGCTGCCTCTGGACAGAAAAATAATCCTTGGAAACATGACATATCTGCACAAACAGATAAGTGAACAATTAATTCAGCCTTCCAAATAAAATAAAAAGAATGGATTAAAGAATACACATAAGCACTCACAATTTAGTGCTAGGTCTGGATAAGTGATCAGAGCTGGTTTCTCAGGATCCCCATACACTATAACAGACACAGAACCACAACCAGTTCGAATGTGATGCTCTTGAAATGATCAATATGATTTGTAACCAAAATACAGGCAAAAAGAAGAAAGAGGCAACAGAACCAAAGTTAGAAAACTGAGGAATGAACAAAAGAACCACCTCCTAAGCAAAGGATATCCTTTATTTTGAGTTATGCAAAGATTCTAAATCAACCTTTTTTTCAAACTGTTTGTTCCCTAACATTGCCCCTTAATAGGACAACCAAACTAACAAGCAATAACACCACATTAACTCAAATAATAAGGACAAGGAAAACAAGAAAGTATAAAATTTTCCACAGGAAAAGAAAAAGCAATCACAAGGACTAGCAAATATAGTTCACTTGTTAATGCATACTTACAGGGACAGATGCAGGTTTACAAACAGTCAGCACGTCTAGTTCTTTTTGGAGAATCGGAACCTCGCAAGCCATCACAGGCGGTTCATGCCTAAAATCTTTGCGGCATCAGTTTCAAGCTCAATCACTTCTAAACCACAAAAGTAAAAATGCAAAGCTTTCAGTGCAAAGACAAACCTGTGTACAAAATGGCTAATCTTCTGTGATGATTTAACTATGTATGAAACTGGTACCCTCTCACCATCAACTTGAATCCTTCCACATTTCACTGCACTAACCTACAACAAGCAACTAAATTGTATTAAAAAGCAGCTCTTTCCTTTGGAGGTTCTGCTAAGGGTACTCGTTCATGATATAAAAGAGGGAACTTTTTAATGATAAACATAAGAGTTTAAGTTTTCAATAACATGAAATACATAAGTTGTGTCCTAATACTATAATTTCTGCATAGATAAATTTATCTGCTACAATAAGTGATTAAGAGAAGCCATAATCTAGAAGTTCAATTCCATTCTATATCTATAAGAGTTCAACGAATTTCACTGTATTGCTAGAACACTGATTAATTAAGAATGTGCAATTCTAGGGTTCCAAAAACAATTAACCAAGATGAATGTTGAAAGCAATGCATTTATCCACACAAAAAAAAAACACAAATAGAGTAGAATCATGGAACAAGCTCAGAACAGGTGATCAAATCCCTAAGCTGGAAATTAAAAACACTTAAATAGAAGAAAGAGAATGGAAAAGGGCAAAATTACCATCTGTTTTGAGATACCAGCATGTGATAGAAACTGCAACAGGAACAAGAAGCTCAATCAGCATCAACAACAACAAGAAGATAGAAACTGCGAAGAAAAATTGATAAATCTAAAATTGGCACAGAAAAATTGAACCCTAAGCAACAGAATCACAAGGAGGGGGCTCGTGCGATGCAATGGATGATAGAGAGAGATCGTGCGACGTGAGCAGTCGCGGTAGCGGCGAAAGCTTCCGATAACTCAGAGGAACAACCGAACAATGGCAGTAGAGGCGGTGGCGGAGGAGGAGGAGGAACGAAAGAGAGCGTGACGGAGAAGATCCATTGGAAAAGGAGGAATTAATTGCGTGAAATTGAAAATCTAACCTCCAAACTTTGGCTAAATTAGCGGATTGCAAATTTGGATTTGAAAGGAGAGAGGCGAGCAACACCCCGAGAAGATCCGGGAACGGGTGTGACGGAGCTTCTGTGCGACTGAACCAAAGCTGAGATGCGCTGCTAATGGAGGATTTAGAAGGGATGAGTGTGTAGATTTGTAGAAGTATCGTGATTGAAACGGTGAGCTTTTCAGTCACTACCCTTATTTTAATATTTTTCGACAGAAAATTTTAAATTACAGACAGAATTTTCTGTTTGTAATAATTTAATAAAATATATCATTTTTTATTTAATTATAGACAGATTTTTCCGTCTGTAATTATTTTTCATGAAAAAAATTAATTTTTTGACGGAATTATCGATGGATTCTCTTTTTCGTCTGTAATTTATGCTAATTCATTTTTTTGTTTTCTGACAAAAAATCCCTCTGAAATTCCCTCTGTATTTTAGTGGGATAAAATCCGTCGGAAATATCCGTCTGTAATAACTAGTTTTCTAGTAGTGTACTAATAAAAACATTAATCGGAATTCAACCACACCTCACACGCACTTCATTTGATTTAAAACAATAACTCACTTCGCTCTGGTTCAGCTGACAATTTGAACCTGAATCATTCATTATTTTTAAAATAATTTCAGAGCTTGATTTCAAAACGAACGTAGAGAACAAAGGAAATCGAAAAAAATGAAGAAAAAGAACGTAGAGAGAAATACACGAAAACGACGAAAGAGAATGCAGAGAGAACGCACGAGAACGAATGAAGAAAAACGCAAAAAAATTCGAAAAAAAAAACGAAATCCTTTTGAAAAAAAGGTTATATATTCGCGCGTTGATTGAAATCTGTTAAATTAAGAGGTGCGTGGAATGAGCGTGTGTAAGACGCGCACGTGAGAATGGTTTGGGAAAAAAGAATTTGTATGAACTTGTATGATAAAATAACTTGTATGTAGATAATAATTGTTATTTTTATTGCATTCATTTAAGTCAATTGCTACTACGGTCTAATTCAGTTTTGTTTTCCATTCTTAACCTCTCAACTATTTTAGCCACTCAACTATTTCAGCCACTAAAAATATCACTTATTTAATATTAATAATTGATTTTGATATATACGTATTCTATATTTTATTCTAATCCATGTTTTAATATACGCGTAATATTGTTAAATATTTTATACAATAAACTTATCAAATGAGAAATACGTAACGTAGAACATAATGTTTTTTTGGTGGAGATTTTAGGCCTGCTTATAGAAATGATGTATTTTGGGTGGAATTGCTATTAAGAAAACAAAAGTTAGGCCTTAATAATACAATGAAGGTTGAAGTAAGTGTATACTAATTACCTTATCAATTAAATTTAAAAATCAAAGTAAAGCAGGTCAAATAATCCCCCTTCAGCTCATGTTTCAATTCAAATGGTTGACTGACATAGTCATCACTCATCAGACATTTATATAATGGTTGAGAGTTATAGTATACATTAGCCATCACTACAAGATTTATATATATTTGTGGGTATTTTTTAGAGGGGGTTTTTAAAAACCTCTGCAATTTATTTTATATGTGGCATTTTGATAAACTCCCACCAAATACCTAACAATAAAATCAATTACCACATAATTAAATTTTTTTCAAAATCCAAGAAACACTCGAAGAGAAATAAGAGAAGGGTGAGAGCTCACCGAAACCCTAAGCTCACTGTAGACATCTCCACCGCCGTCTCCATCGCCGCCGTCACCGCCGTCGCGGCCGCTAAAGTTAATCTCCTTTCTGCTTCTGCTATAAAGCTACTGAGATTGAGCTAAGGCGCTTCCTTCATCAACGCGTTTTCAGATCTAATTGCAATGCCCAAGCCTCTGAGATTGAGAGAAACCGCTTCTTCGGTTAACTCTCCTTGGACAATGACGCTCGTGTTCTCCATCGACATTCTATCCTTTCTGTACGCTCTTCTTTTCACTCATTCTCAATTTCTGGTTCTCCTTCTCTTTTTCCTTTTTATTCATTTTCTTTGTTTTTAATTCTCAGATTCTGCATGATTTGTTATGTGATATAGCATTCGATGAGTTTTATTATCTATTGATTGATAACACTGTTTCAAATTCTCAAGCACTCCAAGTGTTCGATGAATTGTTTATTCTCTTAATTGAAATCCTGATAAATTGATTTGCTAATTTTTGAATTTTGATTTCGCGACACTCTTTCACTTTGATAATATTGTATATATTTGAAATCCTGATAAATTGATTTTATTTAGAAACAGCTATGTTGCTTGAATCTTAGATTACAATGAAAATCCATGTGAGCATGAATAACTTTACCTTAAATCCTCTTGTATTTGTGTTTATTGTTCTGTTCTCATCATTTAGCCTTTGAGGTGAAAAATAAAAGAAAGAAAGAAAGATAAGAAGAGATACTAAGTGTTTGAGACTCTACAGAGGCTAGATCCTTGAAGTACTGAAAAACTGGTTAGAGAAGAGCACTCAAGTTGTTGTCACTAATGACGAGCGTATATTAGGACTAGGAGATCTTGGTTGCCAGGTAAACATAGATACTGATTGTGGTTTCTTTCTTATTTAATTTGAAGTTTGTTATTTGAATTTCCCATCATCAATGCATCTCTATCTAGTTTATTTTGATATATTAGTATTTGTATATATTTTATTTTGCAGGCTGTTGTTTTCACAGATATTAGTCTTGAGAAAGCTATTGAGTTCAATGATTTTTGCCACACTCATCAGCCTCCTATTGCTTGTATCAAAACTGAAGTTAGAGGTCTTTTTGCAAAGGAAAAGCCAGTTCTGGACTCGGAACTTTGGCATGCATGTGCTGGTTCCCTTGTTTCTTTACCTGCAGTTGGGAGCCATGTGGTATACTTTTCATAAGGTCATAGTGAACAAGTATGTTGAAATATGATATTATTATTATTATTATTATTATTATTATTATTATTATTATTATTATTATTATTATTATTATTATTATAAAGTGATGATCATTTTTCTGGGCTTGAAGATTGTTTCTTGCCTCTTGTCTCTTTATCTTGTATTCTTGTTGCCTTAGCTTAGCATGATCTGATTTAATCCTCTTGGAAGCTCTAATTTAACTAGGCTGATTTTTTCTAATTTTTTCAGGCAAAATTTCTAATATGTTTCAACTTAAATATTTTTAAGTTGGTTGATATTTCTGAGTGTATTGAGGCACAGTTATCCAATCACAGACCCTGATGTGGAAGGTAATTAATTAAATTTGTCCACGTAAGTTAAATTCTTAACAAAAAATTTTTAAGTTGGTTAAATTTCTTTTAATTTTGTTGCTGAAAATATAACTTATTTTTATGTCTTTTCATTTTTTAATTTTGCTCTTTCGTTCTTTATTTACAAGTTGTATTCAGTTGAACGAAATCCATTGCAAGACTAGAACTTAGGTTGATAAGTTAAAGTTAGGTGAGGGCACGTGGTGGTAGGTCCTTGGGGCTCAATTATCTGCTATTGCTTTACATAATTACATGGAGTCCTATGTGAGTGTGAAGTGTGAAGTGTTTTTTTCCTAATTTCATATGTGAGTGTGAAGTGTGAATCTTTGTTTTTTCCTTCCAATCATTTGAATTTAATTTCTTAATTAGCTGTTTTGCAAATGGATAATTCTAGATTATCTCTTCTCTTAATTGATCATCTTATAGATTGAGTATTGGATATATAATATAATAAGCAGCATTTAAAAATTAAGCTCTTTTATTGACATAACATCAAATGATCCAATAGGTGGCTTTTGAATTAGCTCTGTGCCTTCTTTAGAAGAGAAGGAAGGAAAAAAAAAGTAAAATTTAAAAACTAAAAATTGATCTCTTTTTTTGGTGATTTCTGAAAGCTTATTAGCAAGATTAAGATGCCTTGCCCTTTTGTTTCAATCAGATAATTCCTCCTTGCTAGTTAGTTTCTGCCAATCAATCTAACTCTTACTAGTATTGATCAATTAACTGTTTTCTTTGCTACCTGCTCTTATCAGCTATCTCTTAACTAGAGTTTTGAGTTACTTCTATTTACTTATGGTTATTTGTTGTTAAGGCTGAGATTTACTCTAGATTGGAAGCATTTGTATTGGTGCACCCACATTTTCTAGCTAATACTCACCTTGAGAGATATTATGCCAATATACATATAAACAAGTTTTGATTAGGAAGTCAAGCATTGCTATATAATCGAGCCCAGAGTCTGGTCAAGTCTAGTTTGGTCAAACAGTTTATTTTCAATTGTAGGTTTATTTTTATTCTTTCATCCAGGAATTTATATATCATATTTTCTTATGAAGGTTTTGTTGGTCTTAGAATGCATGAGTAATTAAGTCCTCATCTGTTTATTTATATCGTGTTTTTCTTTAACTGCCTTTCGTCTTACCTTAAACTTAGATCTATCTCTCTTTAACTGCCTTTAACTGCCTATCTTTCAAGATTTGTTATTTGCTATAATTAAGTGACAAGTGTTGCTCTGAGCCCTGAGCTTAAGGCTAGCAGAGGAAACTTGCTATAAGTAAGCGGAGGAGACAAGATTTGTTATCTATAATTACTGATGTTGACTTTTCCAAAGATGCAGAAGCTTTTGTTGATGGATCTTGAGATCTTCCTTTCTTGAGAGCTTCCTCTGTTCTGTTGCAACTTTCTTACTGGTATTCCCTTTTATTCTGTATTTTTTTAAGTCAAGACATTAATTACTGTTATGTTAGGAGTGATAATTAGTTACTTTATTTTGGTTGGTTGATTTGCATTTTGTATTTTTATTTTCTGTTCTTATTTTTTAAGTTTGACTTATAGAATATGTTTAAAATCAATGAGTATTTTTACTATGTATGTGACTTAGGCTTTTTTACTATGTCTGTTTAAAATCAATGATTTAGGCTTTTTTGACACAGGCCTTTCTCTTATTACTGCTGTAAACACTGCCCTTTTTCCATCTACCAGTTTGATTATTTTCTATGAACATGATTCTCTATCTTTCTTTCTAATTGTGAATTATAATTACTTGATTAATTAACTATTTCCCTTGCTACCTGCTCTTATCAGCTGTCTCTTAACTAGAGTTTTGAGTTACTTCTATTTACTTATGGTTATTTGTTGTTAAGGCTGAGATTTACTCTAAATTGAAAGCATTTGTATTGGTGCACCCACATATTTGAGCTAATACTCACCTTGAGAGATATTATGCCAAAGCAAAAACTGAGGTACAAAGAGCTTGAGATAGATCTAGCAGTTTACTAGCAGGGCTGTTCTGTGTAAATATTTTCGTATTTGTACTTTATCATCCACCACAATGCCATGCTGTAGCTTGAATTATTACATATCTTTGCCAACTTAGAATTTTGCTTCAATGTGTGATAGGCAAGGTTTACATAAAGTTGGGTGTGGAGATTTCTGCTGATGTTGAACTTGTAGAACCATTACAAGAATCCTGTATATGGCGACAAGCTAAAGGTTCAGCTACTGAAATTTCTGGAATTGATGATGGTCTAGGATCCATAGACAAGGTTTTTTCTTTGCCAATTGTAGCATTCTTTGGTGAAGTAGTCTAGTTCTGCAATATTATATGGAATTGTGTTTGGAACTATTGACATTGAGAATATTTTTATATATAGAGTTATATCTTATATTGAGAAATTGTGTTATAAAAGATTTAGTTTTTAAATTTTGATATTAAAAAATAAATTTCTAATTGAGAGTATATGAATGAGATGAGATTAATGAATGATTTGTAATTTAAAATAAATAATTAATTACAGGATTTGTGGAGGTTTGAAAATCACACAAAATAGTTAATTCTTGTTAAATTAAAAAATCAATTTGTGGGGGTTTTAAACTGCCACAAAAGTGATTTAAAACCGTCACAAAAGTCTAATATAAAACCCCACTAAACACTCACAAAACCCCCACTGAATAGATTGTGGAGGTTTTTAAAATCTCCCACAAAAGACCTCGTGGCACCTCAAATTTTGGGGGTTTTAGAAATCCCCCACAAACTATTTGGTGGGGGTTATAAACCTCCACAAATAAGAAAAAAAACCTCCACAAATAAACAAAAATCTTGTAGTGCATGGTGATCGAAGTCTTCCCTTACACGTATGGCACCACGTGATGGGTATGGAACAACTCATATTATTATACCCAACGACGGTATATATAAAACCTTGGTCTTTTTCCCACAACAGTATGCATTTGTTTTTATTGATCGCTTCGACAGCACGAATAAGATAATAATCATAGCATGCACTTTGTGTCCTCATTATTAGTTACTCAAATAGACCTAACTTGTGTTGCAAAATTTCATTCACACATAGATATCTGTAAAGTAGTTATATAAAGTCTCGGGTTTGGTCACCAACGAAGATGGAGAAAATTCATACTCAGCTTCATCAATATTCCACCTCTCATTTGTTTGCAATTGTTGCTAACTTTTTCTTACCAAGCTAGCTATTATAGACTAGATGTGTGTTTAGACTCGCGTTTGTAAACAGATATTGTACAGAATTAACTTTAATTAGAATTAAATTGATATTAACTTAATTTGTGTTTAGATATTTAATTTTTTATCAAATATAATTATAAGAAAATAAATATTATTTTAAGATAATTTCTAATCAATCCTCTTATAAATAAAGGGTATGTTATTCTCTATGACTTGTTCAATGATTATTGGAGAAGTTCAATTGTGCTATCATAGTTATTTGAGTTTTAAAAACCAAATCATTTAATCAACGTAAAATTATTTTTATAAATGATAAGAGTTTTTAAATAGGTCTTAATTTACTATTTTTACCTTTTTCATAGTCCAATCAATTCTTGAAAAAAAGTCAAAAGCTAAAAAAATATATATATCAAAGGAAAAATCAAAAGGCAACACAGAATAAGGAAATTAGTATTTATTAAAATATAATTATGACCTATTCCATGTTCCATTAAAATAAAAACCAGACAGGCAACCCCTCCACCAAATTTCAAGAACATGCGATCTTTTCTGTCATAACACTACACAATAATTTCTTATATCCTATTTTCAAATGAATCCATGTTGGTTTCAATTTATTTTCTTCATTCCTTTGTATGCATTCATGTTTCTGTTGGTCTATTGTTTGCTGGGGGATCAATCCCACCACCAACGTTGACAAACCTTAAACAGTAGTGTTACAACTACACCAAACAACTAGTTAATTAATTCTTAATAGCAATTCAAACAACTAATATAGTCTTCATGAATAACACACGAACTGACACAAAAACTGAATGAATGGTCATCTTAAATACTTAATCTAATATTTGTGGCTGGAGTTAATTAATAAATTGTGTGGATTGAGAACAAAGATAAAATTTGATAATTATTGGGGCTCATTTAAAAATTCTTTTAATTTGCAAAAATACTTTTTATTATTGTTGAGTAATTTGATTTTTAAAACTAAAATTAAATAGATAATTAATGTTAATTATGATGATATAATTAAATTCTTCTAATAATCATTGAATAAATTATAAAGAGTATTTATCTTTTATTTATGAGAAAGTTAGTTAGAAATTACTTTATTTTCACACTTTGTAAGTAGGCTGAATATGGATCGGATAATATTCGCAGATTTGCAGTATTTATTCTATTCGATCTGTAAATTGCGGATATTATCCGATCCACACAGTTATTGGATCGGATCTTATCACATCTGCACTCTAAAAGAATCGGATCGCGGATATCACACCTGCATCTGCAAATCCGTATACTTAATAAATAAATAATATAAATAGTTAAGTTTAGAAATCAAACACCCTAACCCTAAACCTTCAGACGCAGACATTTCAAGTCTCACTTTTCAGACGCAGACATCTCAAGTCTCATTCTCTAATCTACTTAGCAGTGACCACCAGCGTCATTCACCTCTTCTCAAATCTTATTCGTTCACCGACTCACATCCCGTTGCCTCCCCATATCGCATCCCGTTGCCTTCCTGTCTCGCATCCATCTTCTCTTTCTCACCACCTCGCTGTTTTCTCTTCTCTTTTCTTTCTCAGTGGCGCTCCTCTCTTCGTGGGTCAATGGTTGCACTGCTCTTTTTGTCCTCGACAGCCGCGTTAAACCTTAATCGTGGTTCTTCTCTGCCTTGCCTCTGTTCTTCACCAATCTCGTCATCATCGTTATTTTACATTTGTTGGGCATTTTAGTCACCATTTTGTTTCTGCTTCTTCTCCAATTTTTTGTCTACTTGAGTCCGTTTGTTCTATGTATCTTCTGCTGCTTCCTTTGATGCCTTTTTATTTTAAAAAATTAAATAAGAACAAATTTTATGCTTTATAATTTTTTGATTTGTGACTATCTTGTTGTATGATTTTTTTTTAAAATTTAGATGCTATTAAGGTTTGATTTAGGTTTCTGGTTCTTGTAAACCTACTGGTGATCTGTTATGATTTGACTGTAGTTATTTTTCTTTTAAATTCTATATTTTTTTGGTATGTTATTTTTTGTATTTTAAAGTTAAGATATTAATATATTTTTCTAATTTTTGAATTTTGAAGTATATTATTATTTTTTGTTTTTTGATCAGATATATCTGATATCCGATCCGCAAATGTGCAGATTGGATCGGATCAGATCTGAATATAAAATGTGCAGATATTAGATCCGATCCGATCTGATGAATTTAGTGCGGATTGAATCAAAATTTTGGCCATATCCGATTCGCTCCGATCCGTATGCAGCCCTATTTGTAAGCGGTATGTGAAGTCTTAACTCATAAACAAAGAAGTAATTATTCTTTGATGACATATAATTTTAAAAAAATATTAATACAATAACAATTACTTATTTCATTTTTGTGCTTTATAATTTCTTTTAGATAATTCTAATCCATTCTAAAGTCACGGTTAAGAAATAAAACCATGCACTCGATACCTACAATTTCTCCGTTAAAGTTTCAGAGAGTAAATTCCTATAATAATCTCTGAGATTCACGGAATTATCCAATTTGGTTATTGAGGTTCCAATTCCACCATAGTGGTCCCCCAGATTCAGCTTTGAGAACCATAATAGTCTCTGGGCATATTTTCGATGATAAGTCACCCGTTTCAGTGCTGATGTGTCTACAATGTGCCACGTTGGTACCTGCAACAACTTTCTACCCGATTTGGTCCCTCCATCTCTATTTAACCCTAACTCTCTTTGCTCCTTCGTTCTTAATAGTAACTTATGGTGCTTCTCTCTCCTTTTCTTGTCGTTCTTCCTCCTTTTCTTGATATCAATAATGGGTGGTGTCTCAGTCTGATTTTCCTACTATTATTAATGTTGGGATCAGAATCAAAGACTCGTTGGAGTGACACATAACTTTTGAAGGATTTCAAGAATCAGATTCACCCAAGTTTTGTAAATCCCAACTCTTGCTTAAGCTCATGGAACTTCACTATTGACTAGTGTGATAATCTCTTCACTCAGAAATTCACATGCGGCTTCAGGTGCGACTCCATCCTCTCTGGCTTCAGTAGAGTCACCGAACTCGCTCTCGACCAGGCGGGTAACTCAAGTCCCTTCCCTCGAACTTGGAATCTTCTTTCCTACCTCCAACTTGGACACTTTCTCTAGCGTCATACCCTCCTCAATTGCCTCACTCTCTGATCTTGAAGAGCTTTGCTCGATCACAGCAACCTTCCAAAGCTATTCCCATCACTTTTAACGACCTCAAGAACTTGAAGAAGCTGGAGCTTATATCCAACAAGCTTCAGGGTTTGGTTCTTTTATACTTAGGCCCCCTGAACATACTTAATTACCTCCACGCCAGCGACAATTCTCTGATTAGAGAATTGTCAATCTGGCTGTTGGTTTTTCAGGTTCATATTTTCACGAGGAACAACAAGTTAAGTTAAGTATTAAAACCAGAAGTGTTAATAAACCTAAAAGACTTGTAGGTTTTGGCTAGATTTAAGTTTGAACAAGCTGAGCAGGCCAATTCTTTTTGCTCTTTTTGAGCTTCTATCATTATAACAATTAACGTTGTTGTTTTGAGGGTTACCTGAAACATTGATTTGGGCCTGAACATGAGGTCCAGATCTCTTTATGTGGCAGTGTTAGACCTTTTTGGTATCGAGGTACTGCCTGTCCGAGTTTCTCGTGAGGAGGTGGAGGGTAGTACCTGCAAGAGACTCCGATGCTTAAGTTAGCAAGGGCTTTAAGCAGGTTTTTAGTAGATTAGAATATGTCATACTTGGGGGTTCCAGTGTATTTATAGTAGAGTAGATAACCACCTTTGAGTAGTTCTATCTTTTCTGATAGATAAGTGTTCCCTTTATCTTGGGAGTTTGTTGGGATCTACCTTCTAGTTGGGGTAAAGATAGTAGGAGAAATTTAAGGAGGCAGTGACTTGTTAAGTAAAGTAGGATTGGACCTTTATGTCAGCGTCTGACCTCCTTAAAGAGGTCGGGCTTATCATGAAGTCCACCTTTATTGGTGGGGCTTTTAGTATTGTTGGGCCTAGCTTTTATATATTAGGCCAGGGTATGAACAGTGCCCCTGCTTGAGTCCGTTCCTTTTATAGGTCAGACTCAAGCATTCGTTGGCCTCTGCTGTGGATGTTGGACTTTAACCTTGTTGGTACTACCCGACGTAATTCGAATTTTTGAACGTTGGTGGAGCTTTAATGGTTGTTAAAAAATGTACGGTAGTTGCTCCTGGGGATTCGCACACAGTTGAAGAGGAGTGAAAGAGCCATTTTAGATTTATTGTTCTTTATAAAGGGGACTTTTTGGCTCTCCTTCTCCTTTTGTTGTTTTTGAAAGGTTGTTGTACTTTCTTCTTCACCACAGTCTTCATCTGTGTCATTTCGTCTATTTATGTTCCCTCAAGATTTCTCAATCTTGGTGTTTAAAGAGTTATTTGCTTTTGCCGGCGTGAAGGGGATCGTTCGTGTTGTGGTGCCTTTAGACGTGCTCTCCCCTTTTTTAAACCTTTTTCAAGGTTAGTTCTCATTTTCTCTTTCCCTCAAACTCTCTTTTCTGATTGTATGAGACTTGCTTGCTGTTGGTTTTTGCTTTTGCTGTCTTTACACCTTTCTTTTGTTTGTTTTGGTGAAACTTTGTTTTGATGTGAAGTGTTTTGAGAAGAGAAAACGTTTGTTACCAGAAAGATTTGAAAGACTCTCTTCTTTTCTTTGAAAGAATCTTTGTCTATGTTATCGTAGCTATAGTATCTTTCCCCGCCTTATCCAAAAGTTATCATCCTAACTCCCATTTCCCGCCTTATCCCCTTAGAGTCCACCCTTTCATCTCCTTCCTCTACTGAACCTCCCTCTGAGAAACAAAAAATTGATGAGGATGAGGGCATCTATATCAAAAACTTTGACACTTTAGCTTGGGGGGAAGAGAACCTTCTCCCTCATCATCGTGTGCATGGATGATGTGGTAATTCAGAACCACCTGCAAACTTTAGCGCGAAGAGGACTTTGCATTGTGGGGGGTTTTCTCTCAGTTGTCTAGGGTGCTAACGAAATCTCCTATCCAGGCCACAACTGGAGCCTTGGTGGCTGTCTGAACTAATGTGGAGAGGCTAAGTGAGACTAAGGCAGAACTAGAGAAGGAGAGGGACACCTTGAAGGCCGATCTGGAGAGTGCTCGAGAGAGGGCAAACAGGTCAGAAGTTGCTGCTAGCTTGGCCAGGGAAAAGGCCAAAAAGTATCAGGAAATTTATACTCAGGTCTTTGGGGAGAGGTTAGCCCGGGAGGAGGAGCTAGAAAAATTAAAGGAGGAGGTGGCCGATTTCCAAAAAACATCTGCCATAGGTATGGACAAGATGTTTGAAAACCTGGAAGCCCAAATTAAGGTCTTGGCTCCTGACCTTGATCTCTCCCTCTTCAACACAGATAACATACTAGTGGACGGGGATATTGTTCTTGTGCCTGATTTGGACGATAAGAAGGAGCCTCCTCAGAATTTGAAGTCTGCGGGAGCTCAGATCGATCCATCTTTGACCTCAGGACCTCAGATAGCTCCGACTTTGTCCTCGGGAGCGCCATCTGAAGATGTTATTGTTGAGGCCTCCTTGGTTATGGTATTGGTCATACCTATCTCTGTGCTTCCTCCTTCTTCCAAAAGGGATAAAGCTACTGGCGAGAAGCTTGATCCCTTTTTTGGCAAGGAGCCTTGAGTTCTCTTAAAATCGCTTTTGTAATTTTGTTATTAGCTCGACCTGTGGGCTTTTATAACAATATGATTTTGTAATAGTGGGTAGTTTTTGTAACACTTTACCGCTATTGTTTAGTTATTGTTTGCAACTTTTTATTAAACTGTGTTCAAAACTTTATCAAAGTGTACTTTTGTTGAATACTTATGGTAGGTCGTGACTTGGTTTGCCCTTTGATGACTTTATTAATTTCCTTACATATGTCCAACTTTTGTAATCGATTTTTAAGTTACTTCTATAACTCTCTTTTTTATCTGACCTGTTTGAGGTTGCTTTGTAGAGTTTTTTGTATAACATCTTACAATAACTTGTACCTCGTCACTTTATCTCGCCAACATCTTCAGATTGGACGATGATTTTTGCGGTTTATCAAGCTTAAGTTGATGCGTTTAAAATAAGAAACTTTTAAAAGAAATAGAAATCTTTTATTAACGCCTAAAAAATTCCTTTACAGAGTCATTTACTGGCTTGGGTGCCCCTAGCCCTTGTACTGGTGTTGATGACAAGTCATCTTATGCTAGTTGCACAAGCATTTTTCATCTGTTTCATTAGGTTTTATGCACTTTCTTGCACAATAAGTAAGTGATTGGAGTGGAATTCCATGTTTATCTTGATTTAATCAAACATCATTAATTTTATACAAAATCATGAGATTTACGCAAGAATTAAGTGATTATTATAAACGATGCAATTTCTTATGATTTTGGTGAGACTTTGATTTCTTGTTTGATTGATTTTAGGTGAGAAAGTAAAGAAAATGAGAAGCACTCTAGAGTAACGTTGTGTTCAAAGAAAGAACGCCACGCTCACTTGCGACACGCACGCGTACAGGACGCCTACGCGTCAGGGGCAATTTTTGAAGACCCACGCGTACACGTGCATGACGCGTACGCGTGGTAGTGGTTCGCGCTTATTTTCAAAGAGAACACTACGTTCATTTACTCAGCGTTCTCGGGGAGATTGAAATTTGGAGGCAAAGTTCTACAATCGACGCGCACGCGTCGATGGAGCACCTAGGACAAAGCATGCGCACGCATGACTGACGCTGAAGCCTGGATTTGACATTTGGCTACCCACACACACGCGCAGAGGACGCGCACGCATGGGCAACGTTTATTAAGCAAACGTAGCGCTCAATAAGAGAACTCTATTGAAGACGCGTACGCGTGAAAGGGGCGTGCAAGCATGGTGGGAGCTGAAGACTGATAGTGACGCGCACGCGTCGATGAGCCAAAGTCGCAAACGGATGCGCGCGTGCAAGGGACACAGACGCGTGGATGAATGAACACTATGCTCACTTTGAGAATGCAACATTCTCTTGGAAGCAGCAACCAAGTGCCATTTTGATCCATTTCTCCACAGGCAAAAAAGCCCACTCCAAGTGCTTGAGGACTGAAATAGAAAGTGTATAAATAGGAGCGAATTTGATTTTATAAGGGGGATATCTTTTAATTTCTTTTTAGAATTTTAGAATTGGGATCAGATCGGAGTTTTCATTTCTTTATTGTTCTCTCTCTTCTGCAACTTTTACTTTTTGTTTTTGGGTCTTGAATTCAGATTGAAGAATCCTGCTGAAATTCTTCATCTGAGAGTCATCTTTTAATTTTCCATTGATAGTTCTAAGAATTAGAGATTTGATCTTAAGTTTCTTTCTTCTGCAAATTTCTTTTCTGTTTAGTTAAGAGAGCAATTGAGATCTAAATTTTCTTTCTATTTTTATTACTCTTCTGCAATTGCCAATTTCTCTCTTAGGATTTTAAAGTTGATCTAAGCTTTCATTCTGTTCTGATTCTTTTGCAATGTTACATTTATGTTTTGGTACTGAAATCCTAATTTGAATTTCTTCAATTGAGAGTTCTTTAGTTTACTGCACTTTACATTTTCTAGTTCAGCTTTAATTTCCGACACCCAGATCCCTTTATTCTTCATGCAATTTAAGTTTCCTGTCAATTTAGATTCAGCAATTTAAATTTCTTGCACTTTAAATTTTCATTCATTTACCTTTCTTGCAATTTAAGTTTCAGCTCTTTTAATTTCTTGCATTCTAAGTTTCTGCAATTTACTCCTTCAACACTTTAAGATTCTGCCTATTTACTTTCTGCACTCTAGTTTACTTGCTTCTGTTAATCAAATTTCACTTAAATCATCAAATATTTGCTTAACTAAATTCATCACCATACTAAAGTTGCTCAATCCATCAATCTCTGTGGGATCGACCTCACTCCTGTGAGTTATTACTACTTGATGCGACCCGATATACTTGCCGGTAAGTTTGTGTGGAATCATTTTTCCCCTCATCAAGTTTTTGGTGCCGTTGCCAGGGATTGATTTAGATTGACAATGATTAAGTAGGGTGATAATCTAGATTAAGTATTTTTCTTTTGTTTTGTTAAGCACACTAACTATTTGAGATTTTGTCTCTACTAATTCTAACTTCACTAAAGGAACAGAGTGCTCTTTTTGTGTTTCTTGTTGTTTTGTTTGCATGCCAAGAGGAAGAAGAGGTGACTCCACTTTTTTTGATTCTGAACCAGAGAAAACACTCTTGAGATTGAGAAGAGAAGCAAGAGGGAAGGGCGTATTTGGAGAAGAAGAATCAGAGGAAGAGAATCAAGAGATGGAGGGCAACCCCCCTAATCTACCAGAAGAGGTGGCTAATAACAATGGCCAGCCTCAAAGGAGAATTCTAGCCTCTTACACCTTCTCCAATGCAAGAAACTGTGGAAGCAGTATACTCACCCCAAATGTTCATGCCAATAACTTTGGGTTGAAGTCTCAGCTTATCACTTTGGTGCAGAACAGCTTATCACTTCTTCAGTCAAACCAAGCTTTCTGATAGTAGATGCAGGTATCAGGTTGATACTTGCCCCAAGATCACATAGAGCTGTCTTGGTACAAGCATCTTTTAATGTGCATGGTATCATAAAGCTTCCGGGATCTTTAAGCTTCTCTGATAAACTTTTTAGAATGACTGCACTGCATTCTTCAGTGAGGAAAACTTTTTCAGTTTCTCTCCAATCCTTCTTATGACTTAAGATCTCTTTCATGAACTTAGCATAAGAGGGTATTTGCTCAAGTGCCTCTGCAAATGGGATCTTTATTTCAAGAGTCCTGAGATAATCTGCAAAGCGGGCAAATTGTTTATCCTGTTCTGCTTGGTGAAGTTTTTGCGGATAAGGCATCTTGGCTTTATATTCTTCAACATTAGTTGCTGCAGGTTTATTTCCTACAGAGGTAGTTGGAGAAGCCTTCTTAGAGGGGTTACTATCAGCACTTGCAGGTGTCTGATCCCTCATTAGCGTTTGAACGTCAGGATTGGGGGCTGGATGGGCGTTTAACGCCAGATTCCCATCCTTTTCTAGCGTTTGAACACCAGAACTGGACACCCACTGGGCGTTTAACGCCAATTCTTTACCCCTTTCTGGCGTTTGAACGCCAGAAGTATTCCTCTCTGGGCTCTTACTGTCCTTAAAGGGATTTTGGGCAGTGATTTACTCATCCTCTGTCAATTGTTCCTTTCTTGGCTTTTTGCTGCTTTGAGTTGAGGTATTTAATGTCTTCCCACTCCTTAAATAAACAGCTTGGCACTCTTCCTTTATCTGTTTGGATAACTGCTATTTTGTCTGATTCAATTATTTTTCCATATTCTGGTTAGCATCTTTGGTTTCTTGTAACATTTCTTTGAACTCTGATAACTGTTTTGTTAGAAGAAGTATTTTTTGGTTAAGTTAAGCAACCTGTTCTGGAGGACTAATTTCAGTGGATACTGCTTTAGCCTCTTCTTTCATGGAAGATTCACTATTTAAATACAGATGATGATTTCTTGCAACTGTATCAATGAGCTCTTCAGCCTCTTCAATTGTCTTTCTCATGTGTATAGATCTACCAGATGAGTGGTCTAAAGATATCTGGGCATTTTCTGTAAGCCCATAGTAGAAGATGTCTAACTGCACCCATTATGAAAATATTTCAGAGGGGCATTTCCTTAGCATCTCTCTGTACCTCTCCCAAGCATCCTAAAGAGATTCATTATCCCCTTGTTTAAAGCCTTGGATGTCCAGCCTTAGCTGTGTCATCCTTTTTGGAGGGAAATATTGATTCAGGAATTTGCCTGATAACTACTTCCATGTTCGTATGCTTGCTTTGGCTTGGTTATTTAACCACCTCTTAGCTTGATCTTTTACAGCAAATGGAAATAGTAGTAATCTGTAGACATCCTGATCTACTTCTGTATCATGTACTGTGTCAACAATTTGTAAGAACTGTGCCAGAAACTCAATAGGTTCTTCCTGTGGAAGACCGGAATATTGGTAATTTTGCTGCACCATGATAATAAGAGTTATTTCATTTTTTCTTTATTGACCACAACTCTAAGTGTTTTGTCTCAAGACAACTCTTTAGTTAGGCTTTCAATTAGCACTCCCAAACCAGTTGGCTTTAGGGTACTAGGTGTTGAAACACCCCTAAGAATTTACTTGCCCAGGTCTCTTCTTGACAAACCTTCATCACAAGCATCTACTAGGTTTTTCAACTCTTTTGAGCTTTTTAATGTTTCTTTCCATCCTACTAGTTGATGCTCAGAGCATTGAGTCTTTATTGCTTACTACTTCTTGGTTCTATAAATATTCAAGGAACACCCCTTATCCTTTACTTGTCATACCTTCAAGATCTAGTTGCTTTTCATGCCTCATTTTCCTTTTAGTTCATTTAGGGTTCTACACTTAGTTCCTTGTCCATTGGTTTTTTTGAATGATCTCTCTTGGTTTTAGTCCCTTTTTCTTTTGTTTTTGCACAACTTACAACAACTCTTATGGAGACAAACTAATCTTTATTGATGTTGAAAAGACTTAAAATAAAATTGCATTTTCTTTCTTGTAATTTAAAGGACTTACAAAAGACTTCAGGACATGAGAAAAGAAAACTAAGAATTAAAGTAAACTATCCTAATGTTGCAATTTATTCTTAGAAAGAAATTAAATCATAGATAAAACTAAGCGAATTCAAAATTTAGAGAGTGTCAACCATGGAGCTTAACAACCTTGAGCAGCTTTAATTCATGGCCCTTTTCCTTTGTCTTTCTTCTTACAAGGGAAGGAGTCATCACCATTCTTTTTGGAAGATCCCTCTTGTGCTTTAGTGTCCTTGGGCTTCCAGAATCCTAGCCTTCTCATGTAATTCCTTTTGTCCTCCTTGTGTTTGGCCAGAATTTCTTCTTGTCTTACACTCAACTCCTCCATTCCTTGCATAAATGTTGGGTATCCTGGGTTTAGAGCGGCCACATCATTACACAAGTGATTCAATTTTGCTTGTGAGTTGATGTCATATTGCCTCCTTGAGATAGTCCTAGCGTCATAGAGGTTCCTGAATTCGGCCAGATTCCTCTGCTGCCATTTGTTTTGCTCCACTATTTGGTTGAGCATACTTTGCATTTCTCCCCAGTCAAACTATTCTTGTTGCTCCTTTAGTTGCTCCATACTTGCTTGGAGTTATTGTATGTTCTCATTCACTTGGTTCCATTGTTGTTGTTGATTATCCTTGAGTTGGTTGACATCCTCTCTCAAGTGGTGGATACCTCCTCTCATTTGGTGTATGTCTCCTTGCAGTTGTTCCCAATTGAATCCTTCAGGAAATTGTTGGTATTGTTGATATGGTGGTGGTTGAAGTGCTAGAAAATGTGGTTGCTCCTCTGCCTCTTCTTCTTGTTGTTGTTGTGGCTACACATGAGCATGAGCTCTATGCTTCCTGGCCCTCTGAAGTGGGTTTACAGCCACCACTTTGGCTATCTTCTTGGCAGTTATAAACTTGTCTTGCTTCACTAGCACTTCATCAATAATCTTTTCCATCCCAGCCTCATCACACAGCCTCTGTATGATGTTGGGGAATGCCAACTTTGAGTCATCCTTGGTGCTTTTCAGCACTTAGTTGATGTTGTTGGCAATTAGCTCCCCAACATTGACATTCTCACCTTTCATGATGCTGTATATGAGCACAGCTCTCTCTTTGGTCACCTCTGAAGTGTTGGATATAGGGATTAGAAAATTTCTCACAAATTCTAGCCACCCTCTAGCTTGGGGGCTCAAATCCCTTCTTCTCAACTGGTTGGGCCTCCCATCCTTGTTGTTTATCCTTTGTACATTCAACACACAGATTTCATTGAGGATTTCATCAAATCCTGGGTCTTGTTGCTCCATTCTTTCCTCAGCTCCGGGTGGAGTTTGTCCGCTTTACCATTAGCATCCTCTCTATGTTGGAGGGGCTATAATCAATGGATTTCCCCTCACATAGCTGAGATAACCATAGGGTTGTCCTGGCTGAGGTACAGCATTGGCGTAGAACTCTCTCACCAAGCCTTCAACCACCTTCTTTGGTGGGTTGCACAAAAGTGCCCATCCACTATTGTTTATCTCCTTATTGATCTCAATGTGCTCGTTTCTTCCTAGTTGGAAACTGTTCCGAGGGTTACCTAAAACTGTAGGTCGATCTCAGACGAGATCTTCTGTACTGGTTGGCGCTGTTGAGTCTGACTTGATGATGGTGGTCGGAGCTGCCGTGTCCGACTTGTTGGACTTGGTGGTGGTGTTGATCCTTCCTCACCGGAGGGTGGTGGTACCTGCAAGGGACTCCGATGCTTAAGTTAGCAAGGGTATTAAGCAGGTTTTTAGTAGAATCAGAGTATGAGTTATACCTGTGTGCTCCAGTGTATTTATAATAGTGTGGAGTGACCTTTCTGGAGATAAGATAGTTATCTTATCTTATCTTTGAGTGAAGTCATCTTATCTTTAGGGGGAACCGTCTTTATCCTTTTAGGCTTGGGCTGCCTTTAGATTTGGGTTGTGTTCCTCCATTAGGGCCCTCTTGGGCCACTGTAGCAGTTTGGGCCGAACTCTTTTGAGAAGAGATCGGGTAGTTCTGACCTGAAGAGGTCGGTCGACTCAGCCCGGGTCGGACAGCTCGACCCGGGGTATGAACAGTGCCCCTGCTCGAGTTCGATCTTTCCCTTGAGGTCATGTCTTTTTTGGACTTTTGATCCTCTTTTAGGTAAAGTTGAGCTCGAGCATTTGTCGATCTCACTTTTACAGAGTTTATTTTGAATACGGAGCGTTTTCTCTCTCTCATTTTTAATGACAGCGCGCATTTTTGTACTTCCTTGGGAACATGCGAGGGTTTTAAATGCCCTTTTTAATTCCTCCTTTTGCCGTTTCCCTCTTTAGCTTTTCATTTTGAACTTTCCAAAAGACTTTTTTCCTTTTAGTTTCTTCTTCCCTTTGCTTACTATGACTCCACTTTTGCCCTTCTTGTTTTTGCATTCTCTAGCTTCTGTGATTTTTCAACTTTCACGTCTTCGCGTTTTTCTCTGAAGCAATCATTGGGTGTGGATTCGTTGTTTGCTTCTGGTGGACGAAATTGTGATAAAAGAGTTTCAGGCATTGTTAGAGAAGCTCACAACTCCGTTCAACTAACCAGCAAGTGTACTGGGTCGTCCAAGTAATAAACCTTACGTGAGTAAGGGTCGATCCCACAGAGATTGTTGGTATGAAGCAAGCTATGGTCACCTTGTAAATCTCAGTTAGGCAGATTAAACTGGTTTATGGGTTTCGAAAAGAGAAATAAGAAAATAAATAATACAAGGGATAGAATACTTATGCAGACTCATTGGTGGGAATTTCAGATAAGCGAATGGGGATACTATATGCTCAAGGACGCCTGCTATTCTCCTGCTTCAACTCAATCCTTCTTACTCCTTTCCATGGCAAGCTGTGTATAGGGGTTCACCATCAGCGGTGGCTACTTTCAATCCTCTCGGGAAAATGATCCTATGCGGCTGTCACTCGCACGGCTAATCGTCTGGAGGCATCACCCATGGTTGATGGCTACATCCCATCCTCGCAGTGAAAACTACGCTCACGCACTCTGTCACAGCACGGCTAATCACTGGTTGGTTCCTGCACCTACTGGAATAGAATCCCTTGATTCTTTTGCGTCTGTCACTAACGCCCAGCACTTGCAAGTTTGAAGCACGTCACAGTCATTCATTACCGGAATCCTACTCGGAATACCACAGACAAGGTGAGACTTTCCGGATTCCCAGGATCCTACTCGGAATACCACAGACAAGGTGAGACTTTCCGGATCCTCATAAATGCCGCCATCTATCTAGCTTATACCACGAAGATTCTGTTGGGGAATCTAAGAGATACACATTCAAGCTCGGTTGCATGTAGAACGAAAGTGGTTGTCAATCACGTGCGTTCATAAGTGAGAAAATAATGATCGTCACTTTCATCATTACATTCATCATGTTCTTGGGTACGAATGAATATCTTGGAATAAGAATAAGAGAGATTTGAATAAAAGAAAATAGAATTGCATTAATACTTGAGGTACAGCAGAGCTCCACACCCTTAATCTATGGTGTGCAGAAACTCCACCGTTGAAAATACATAAGTAAAAGGTTCAGGCATGGCCGAATGTCCAGCCCTCTCCATGATCAAGTGACCGAATGATCAAGAGATTAAACTGTCAAAAGATATCTAATACAATAGATAAATGTTTTATTTATAATAAACTAGCTCCTAGGGTTTACATGAGTAAGTAATTGATGTATAAATCCACTTCCGGGGCCCACTTGGTGTATGTTTGGGCTGAGCTTGATCAATCCACGAGCTAAGGCTTCTCTTGGAGTTGAACTTCGAGTTATGACGTGTTTTGGGCGTTCAACTCCGGATCATGACGTTTTTCTGGCGTTTAACTCCAGACAGCAGCATGAACTTGGCGTTCAACGCCAAGTTACGTCGTCATTCTTCGAATAAAGTATGGACTATTATATATTGCTGGAAACCTCTGGATGTCTACTTTCCAACGCCGTTGAGAACGCGCCAATTGGAGTTCTGTAGCTCCAGAAAATCCATTTCGAGTGCAGGGAGGTCAGATTCCAACAGCATCAGCAGTCCTTTTGTCAGCCTTCTTCAGAGTTTTGCTCAAGTCCCTCAATTTCAGTCAGAAATTACCTGAAATCACAGAAAAACACACAAACTCATAGTAAAGTCCAGAAATGTGAATTTAACATAAAAACTAATGAAAACATCCCTAAAAGTAGCTCAAACTTACTAAAAACTATATAAAAACAATGCCAAAAAGCGTATAAATTATCCGCTCATCAGCTTCCATCTTTCCTCGCTTTCTCACTTTGCAGGTTGGTCCTTTTTTTCTTTCTTCTTTCTCTTCGTACTATCTTACGTTTGGAAAGTTTTGATTTTTCCCTGGCTTTGTTGTATCTAATTGCTGCCGTTAATATGTGTCCTGGGAGTTTCTTTGTCTTTTGTATGAATCTTGTTGCTTTTCTTGAAGTTGATGCTTTTAGGGTTTTGCATGTTGTTACCATTTCTGTTTGAATCCTCGACTTGTGGTTTTGAATAATGAGCTATTTGATTCTGAGAAAGGTTGCGTCTTTGATAACTTTCCTTTGACATGCTTTGATGTACGATGGTTCCCTTTTCTGATAAATTTGTAAGAAGATGGTGATGTTGATAGTTTTTTGATTTGTGACTTTCTTTTTTGGAGTGTCGCTTGTTTGAGAAGAAGGTAGGCTTGTAGATATTTCCTCAGTCCTTGCTCTGTTATTGCCTCCAAAGGATGCCCTTGGATTTTTGGTTTGAGTCTTGGGGTTTCCTTTTGTTGTTATGTCTGACATCTTGATACTTGTGTGGTTTAGTCCGAGTTGTATCTATTTATACCTGAGTTTCTCTTCTTTGACTTGCCCGAGCTATTTGACTAGTAACCCCTCTTCCGTTTTCTTTGCTGTAGGACTAGTTGATCATGTCTTCTCGCAAAAATATTGTCGAGATGTTGGTGCACGAAATTGTGATCATCACAATGGCGCCAATAGACTTGGTGCTCTCAAACGTGAATCACACTTCGTCACAACTCTGAACAACTAACCAGCAAGTGCACTGGGTCATCCAAGTAATACCTTACGTGAGTAAGGGTCGATCCCACGGAGATTGTCGGCTTGAAGCAAGCTATGGTCACCTTGTAAATCTCAGTCAAGCGGATTCAAATGGGTTATAGTCTTCATAACTAAAAGATAAATAAAACATAAAGTAAAGATAGACATACTTATGTAATTCATTGGTGAGAATTTCAGATAAGTGTATGGAGATGCTTTGCTCCTTTTGAATATCTGCTTTCCTACTGCCTTCATCCAATCCTTCATAGTTCTTTCCATGGCAAGCTGTTTGTAGGGTTTCACTGGCGTCAATGGCTACCTCCCATCCTCTCAGTGAAAAAGGTCCTCTACAATTTCTCGCATGGCTAATCAACTGTTGGTTCTCGATCGTGTAGGAATAGGATTTACTATCCTTTTGCGTCTGTCACTACGCCCTACAGTCACGAGTTTGAAGCTTGTCACAGTCATCCCTTTCCAGATCCTACTCGGAATACCACAGACAAGGTTTAGACTTTCCAGATCTCAGGAATGGCCGCCAATAATTCTAGCTTATACCACGAAGACTCTGATCTCACGGAATGGAAGGCTTGGTTGTCAGGCGAGGCAACCATGCGTCGTGGACAAGGAATCCAAGAGATACACGCCCAATCTTGTGTAGAACGGAAGTGGTTGTCAGGCACGCATTCATAGGTGAGAATGATAATAAGTGTCACACATCATCACATTCATCAGGTTGAAGTGCGAGTGAATATCTTAGAACAAGAATAAGCATGAATTGAATAGAAGAACAATAATACTTTGCATTAATACTCGAGGAATGGTAGAGCTCCACACCTTAATCTATGGTGTGTAGAAACTCCACCGTTGAAAATACATAAGTGATAATGGTCCAGGCATGGCCGTGAAGCCAGCCCCCAAAACATGATCAAGAGTTCAAAAGATGATCAAAAGATGAAAATACAATAGTAAAAGGTCCTATTTATAATGAAACTAGCTACTAGGGTTTACAGAAATAGGTGAATGATGCAGAAATCCACTTTTGGGCCCACTTGGTGTATGCTTGGGTTGAGCATTGAGCTTCACATGTGTAGAGGCTTCTCTTGGAGTTAAACGCCAGCTTTTATGCCAGTTTGGGCGTTTAACTCCAACTTTTATGCCATTTCTGGCGTTTTGACTTCAAAATAAGGCAGAGAAAGGGCGTTTGAACGCCAGTTTGTGTCATCAAAAGTCGGGCAAAGTATGAACTATTAAATATTGATGGAAAGCTCTAGATGTCTACGTTCCAATGCAATTGAGAGAGCACCATTTGGATTTCTGTAGCTCCAGAAAATCCACTTCGAGTGCAGGGAGGTCAGAATCCAATAGCATCAGTAGTCCTTTGTCAGCCTCTGAATAAGATTTTTGCTCAGGTCCCTCAATTTCAGCCAGAAAATACCTGAAATCACAGAAAAACACACAAACTCCTAGTAAAGTCTAGAAATGTGAATTTTGCATAAAAACTAATAAAAACGTCCCAAAAAGTAGCTAGATTCTACTAAAAACTACCTAAAAACAATGCCAAATAGCGTATAAATTATACGCTCATCACAACACCAAACTTAAATTGTCGCTCCTTTTTTTTCACTGCTTTCTCTTGCTTCAAGAATCAATTTCATGATTTTTCAGATTATCAATAACATTTCTCTTTGTTCATCATTCTTTCAAGAGCCAACAACTTTAACATTCATAAACAACAAGATCAAAAATATGCACTATTCGAGCATTCATTCATAGAACAAAAAGTATTGCCACCACATCAAAATAATTAAACTAGTTTCAAGATAAAATTTGAAATCCAAGTACTTCTTGTTCTTTTGTAATTAAGCACATTTTTTCATTTAAGAGAGGTGAAGGATTCATTTGTTCATAGCTTTAAGGCATAGACACTAGACACTGATGATCATGTAGTAAGGACATAAACATAAATAGCACATCAAGCAAAAATTCGAAAAATAGAAAAATAAATAGACAATGAGATAAAAGAATGAGTCCACCTTAGTGAGGATGGCGTCTTCCTCCTCTTGAGGAACCAACGGTGCTCTTGAGCTCCTTTATGTCTCTTCCTTGCCTTTGTTGCTCCATCCATAGTGATTTTGGTGCTCCCAATAGTTGTGTGGAAGAAAATGTATCCCTTGAGGCATCTCAGGGATTTCTTGATGAGGGAATTCCTCATGCTTTTGTTGAGGTCCATGAGTGGGATCTCTTGTTGTGCAGTCAAATGCTATACTACTGAGCTATGGACCCTTGAGATGAATCTCTCCATCTCCCATGACTCAGAGGTGGAAGCTTTTGTCTTTCCTTTCCTCTTTCTAGAGATTTCTCTGGCCTTAGGTGCCATAAATGGTTATGGAAGAACAAAAAGCAATGCTTTTACCACACTAAACTTAGAAGGTTTACTCGTCCTCGAGCAAAAGATGTAGAAGAAGAAGAAAATGGAGGAGATGGAAGGTGTATTTGGGGAAGAGTGTTGTAGAAAGGTATGAAGAGGAGAGAGAGTGAGTTGAGGTTGGTGGGGATCCTGTGGGGTCCACAGATCCTGAGGGGCCAACGATTTCTCATCCCTGCTCTAATATAGCATTAAAAGCTCCTTAGAGTGCAATCCTGGCGTTTAAATGCCAGTTTGCTGCACTGTTCTGGCATTTAAACGCCAGCTTTCTTTCCTGTTCTTGCATCTAAATGCCAGTTTGCTACCCTGCTTTGGTGTTTAAACGCCAGCTTTCTGCTCTGTTTTGGCATTTACACGCCAGTCTGGTGCCCTGTTCTGGCGTTTAAACGCCCAGAAAGGTGCCAGATTGGGCATTTAAACGCCCATTTTGCTGCCCTTACTGGCGTTTAAATGCCAGTAAGTCCTTCGTCCAGGGTGTGCTATTTTTGACTTTTGCTTTATTTTTGTGAGTGTCTTTGTGACTTCACATGATCATCAACCTAAAAGAAAACATAAAATAACATAGATAAAATTAAAATAAAATTGGGTTACCTCCCAATAAGAGCTTCTTTAATGTCAATAGCTTGACAGTGAGCTCTCATGGAGTCTCACAGATGATCAGAGTATGGTTGAGATCTCTGATGAGCGGCTATTTTATACGCTTTTTGGGGGTAATTTCATGTAGTTTTTAGTATGTTTTAGTTAGTTTTTAGTATATTTTTATTAGTTTTTAGGCAAAATTCATATTTCTGGACTTTACTATGAGTTTGTGTGTTTTTCTGTGGTTTCAGGTATTTTTTGGCTGAAATTGAGGGAGCTAAGCAAAAATCTTATTCAGGCTGAAAAATGACTGCTGATGCTGTTGGATTCTGACCTCCCTGCACTCGGAATGAATTTTTTAGAGCTACCTGAGTCCAATTGGCGAGCTCTCAATTGGGTTGGAAAGTAGACATCTAGGGCTTTCCAGCAATATATAATAGTCCATACTTTGCTCGAAGATAAATGACGTAAATTGGTGTTTAACGCCAGTTTCATGTTGCATTCTGGCGTTGAACGCCAGAAACAGGTTGCAAGTTGGAGTTAAACGCCAGAAACAGGTTACAACCTGACGTTTAACTCCAAAAACAGCCCAGGCACGTGAGAAGCTTAAGTATCAGCCCTAGCACACACCAAGTGGGCCCCAGAAGTGAATTTCTGCACTATCTATCTTAGTTTACTCATTTTCTGTAAACCTAGGTTACTAGTTTAGTATTTAAACAACTTTTAGAGATCTATTCTGGACCTCATGACATTTTAGATCTGAAATTTGTATTCTCTGACGGCATGAGTCTCTAAACTCTAATGTTGGGGGTGAGGAGCTCTGCAGCGTCTCGATGAATTAATGCAATTATTTCTGTTTTCTATTCAAACACGCTTGTTTCTATCTAAGATATTCATTCGCACTTCAATATGAAGAAGGTGATGATCCGTGACACTCATCACCATTCTCAACCTATGCACGCGTGCCTGACAACCACCACCGTTCTACATTAGATTGAATGAGTATCTCTTAGATTCCTTAATCAAAATCTTCGTGGTATAAGCTAGAATCCATTGGCAGCATCCTTGAGAATCCAGAAAGTCTAAACCTTGTCTAGGGTATTCCGAGTAGGATTCAGGGATTGGATGACTGTGATGAGCTTCAAACTCGTGAGTGTTGGGCATAGTGACAGACGCAAAGGATCAATGGATCCTTTTCCGACATGATCGAGAACCGACAGATGATTAGACGTGCGGTGACAGCGGATTTGGACCATTTTCACTGAGAGGACGGATGGTAGCCATTGACAACGGTGATCCACCAACACACAGCTTGCCATAGAAGGAACCTTGCGTGCGTGAAGAAGATGACAGTAGGAAAGCAGAGATTCAGAAGACAAAGCATCTCCAAAACTCCAACACATTCTCCATTACTGTGTAACAATTACTCATTTCATGCTCTTTCACTTTTTTCAATTGAAACTAAAGAACCTTATTGGTATCCTGACTAAGAATAATAAGATAATCATAGCTTGCTTCAAGCCAACAATCTCCGTGGGATCGACCCTTACTCACGTAAGGTATTACTTGGACGACCCAGTGTACTTGCTGGTTAGTTGTGTGGAATTACATAGTGTGAGTGTAATTTTCGTGCACCAAGTTTTTGGCACCGTTGCCGGGGATTGTTTGAGTTTGAACAACTGACGGTGAATCCTGTTGCTTAGATTAGGAAAATTTTGTCTTTTGGGTCAGAGTCTTTTATTTTCTTTTCAAAATCTTTTTCAAAAATATTGTTTTTTTTTATTTTTAGTTTTCCTATGAGTTTAGTGTCATGTTTTAAGTTTGGTGTCAATTGCATGCTTTTCTTTATCTTTCAATTTTCAAATTGCATGTTCTTTGTTCTTCCTTGATCTTCAAATTGTTCTTGTCAATTTTTCTTGTTTGATATTTGGTTTGTCTTGTTTTGTGTCTTTTCTTGTTTTTCTTGTGCATTTTCAAATTTTTAGTTTTCAAAAAAAATTTTATTTATTAAATACCTTTTTAAAACACGTTAAATTTATAGCTCAGTTGGCTAGAGCGTTGGCTTATGTTCTTGGCAATTAGGTATCTTCCTTTTAAAACTTTTTCAAAAATAATTTTTCTTTGATTAAATCTTGTGCCAAACTTTAATTTTGGTATTCTCTTGTTAATTTTCTTTAATTTTTGAAAATTTTAATTTGGTTTTCTAAAAATTTTAAGTTTAGTGTTCTTTCTTTTGTTCTTGGTATTCTTGTGAGTCTTCAAGGTGTTCTTGAGTCTTCCTTGTGTTTTGATCTTAAAATTTTTAAGTTTGGTGTGCCTTGGTGTTTTCCCTCCAAAAATTTCGAAAACAAGGAGCATTGGATTTAAAAATTTTAAGTCTTGTGTCTTTTGTGTGTTTTTCTCTTTCATAATAAAATTCAAAAATAAAAAATATCTTTTCTAACTATTTTTAAGCAAATATTTTGAATTTTTTTTTTATAAAAATTCAGATTTTAATTTCAAAATTTTATCTTATCATATCTTAGTTGTTAAGATTTTAAAATCATATCTTTTTCAAAAATATTCTAACCACTTTCTCTCTCCTCACTTTTTCAAAATTCTTCATAAAATATTTTCAAATTTTTTATTTTTATTTTTATTTTAGTTTTATTTTATTTTATTTTATTATTTTGAAATTTTTTTTATAATAATAAAATAAATAAAATAAAATCCACATCATTTCCCTTTCTCCATTATTTAACCCCACTACTGCTTCATATGGGAGTAGTATCTGTATACCTGGTGGACGAAATTGTGATCACTACAAGTTCGCACAACTAACCAGCAAGTGTACTGGGTCGTCCAAGTAATAAACCTTACGCGACTAAGGGTCGATCCCACAGAGATTGTTGGTATGAAGCAAGCTATGGTCACCTTGTAAATCTTAGTCAGGCAAACTCAAATGGTTATGGATGATGGATAAAACATAAAGATAAAGATAGAGATACTTATGTAATTCATTGGTAGAAATTTCAGATAAGCGTATGAAGATGCTTGGTCCCTTCCGTCTCTCTGCTTTCCTACTGTCTTCATCCAATCCTTCTTACTCCTTTCCATGGCAAGCTGTATGCAAGGGTTTCACCGTTGTCAGTGGCTACCTCCCATCCTCTCAGTGGAAATGTTCAATGCACCCTGTCACGGCACGGCTATCCAGCTGTCGGTTCTCGATCATGTCGGAATAGAATCCAGTGATTCTTTTGCGTCTGTCACTAACGCCCCACAATCGCGAGTTTGAAGCTCGTCACAGTCATTCGATCATTGAATCCTACTCAGAATACCACAGACAAGGTTTAGACCTTCCGGATTCTCTTGAATGCCGCCATCAGTTCTAGCTTATACCACGAAGATTCCGGTTAAAGAATCCAAGAGATATCCACCCAATCTAAGGTAGAACGGAGGTGGTTGTCAGGCACACATTCATAGGTGAGAATGATGATGAGTGTCACGGATCATCACATTCATCAAGTTGAAGAACAAGTGATATCTTAGAATAAGAACAAGCGGAATTGAATAGAAGAACAATAGTAATTGCATTAATACTCGAGGTACAGCAGAGCTCCACACCTTAATCTATGGTGTGTAGAAACTCCACCGTTGAAAATACATAAGAACAAGGTCTAGGCATGGCCGGATGGCCAGCCTCCCAAAGAGGGTTCAATCATAAAAACATGATCAAAAGATGATCTAGAGATCTAAAGCGATCAAAAAATTAACATACAATAGTAAAAGGTCCTATATATAGAGAACTAGTAGCCTAGGGTTTACAGAGATGAGTAAATGACATAAAAATCCACTTCCGGGCCCACTTGGTGTGTGCTTGGGCTAAGCATTGAAGCATTTTCATGCAGAGACTCTTCTTGGAGTTAAACGCCAGCTTTGGTGCCAGTTTGGGCGTTTAACTCCCATCCTTGTGCCAGTTCCGGCGTTTAACGCTGGGAATTCTGAAGGTGATTTTGAACGCCGGTTTGGGCCATCAAATATTGGGCAAAGTATGAACTATCATATATTGCTGGAAAGCCCAGGATGTCTACTTTCCAACGCCGTTGAGAGCGCGCCAATTAGGCTTCTTTAGCTCCAGAAAATCGACTTCGAGTGCAGGGAGGTCAGAATCCAATAGCATCTGCAGTCCTTTTTAGTCTCTGAATCAGATTTTTGCTCAGGTCCCTCAATTTCAGCCAGAAAATACCTGAAATCACAGAAAAATACACAAACTCATAGTAAAGTCCAGAAAAGTGAATTTTAACTAAAAACTAATAAAAATATACTAAAAACTAACTAGAACATACTAAAAACATACTAAAAACAATGCCAAAAAGCGTACAAATTATCCGCTCATCACAACACCAAACTTAAATTGTTGCTTGTCCTCAAGCAACTGAAAATCAAATAAGATAAAAAGAAGAGAATATACAATGAATTCCAAAAACATCTATGAAGATCAGTATTAATTATATGAGCGGGGCTTTTAGCTTTTTGCCTCTGAACAGTTTTGGCATCTCACTCTATCCTTTGAAATTCAGAATGATTGGCTTCTTTAGGAACTCAGAATCCAGATAGTGTCATTGATTCTCCTAGTTAAGTATGATGATTCTTGAACACAGCTTCTTATTGAGTCTTGGCCGTGGCCCAAGGCACTCTGTCTTCCAGTATTACCACCGGATACATACATGCCACAGACACATAATTGGGTGAACCTTTTCAGATTGTGACTCAGCTTTGCTAGAGTCCCCAATTAGAGGTGTCCAGGGTTCTTAAGCACACTCTTTTTGTCTTGGATCACAACTTTATTTCTTTCTTTTTCTCTTTTTTTTCCCTCTTTTTTTCGTTTTTCTTCTTTCTTTTTTTTTCAATTGATTTTTTGTATTCACTGCTTTTTCTTGCTTTAAGAATCATTTTTATGATTTTTCAGATCCTCAGTAACATGTCTCCTTTTTCATCATTCTTTCAAAAGCCAACATTCATGAACCACAAATTCAAGATACATATGCACTGTTTAAGCATACATTCAGAAAACAAAAGTATTGCCACCACATCAAAATAATTAAACTGTTATAAAATTTAAAATTCATGCAATTCTTCTCTTTTTCAATTAAAAACATTTTTCATTTAAGAAAGGTGATGGATTCATAGGACATTCATAACTTTAAGGCATAGACACTAAGACATTAATGATTATAAGACACAAACATAGATAAACATAAGCATAATTTTCGAAAAACAGAAAAATAAAGAACAAGGAAATTAAAGAACGGGTCCACCTTAGTGATGGCGGCTTGTTCTTCCTCTTGAAGATCCTATGGAGTGCTTGAGCTCCTCAATGTCTCTTCATTGCCTTTGTTGCTCCTCTCTCATGATTCTTTGGTCTTCTCTAATTTCATGGAGGAGGATGGAATGTTCTTGGTGCTCCACCCTTAGTTGTCCCATGTTGGAACTCAATTCTCCTAGGGAGGTGTTTAGTTGCTCCCAATAGTTTTGTGGAGGAAAGTGCATCCCTTGAGGCAACTCAGGGATTTGATGATGAGAGGGGTCTCTTGTTTGCTCCATCCTCTTCTTAGTGATGGGCTTGTCCTCATCAATGGGGATGTCTCCCTCTATGTCAACTCCAACTGAATAACAGAGATGACAAATGAGATGAGGAAAGGCTAACCTTGCCAAGGTAGAGGACTTGTCCGCCACCTTATAAAGTTCTTGGGATATCACCTCATGAACCGGCTTTCCTCTTGAATCTCTCTTCCATTGGGCGCCCTCTTCACAAATGACTGTGAGGACTTGGTCCAACCTTTGATCAAAGTTGACCCTTCTAGTGTAAGGGTGTTCATCTCCTTGCATCATGGGCAAGTTGAATGCCAACCTTACATTTTCCGGACTAAAATCCAAGTATTTCCCCCGAACCATAGTAAGCCAATTCTTTGGGTCCGGGTTCACACTTTGATCATGGTTCTTGGTGATCCATGCATTGGCATAGAACTCTTGAACCATTAAGATTCCGACTTGTTGAATGGGGTTGGTAAGAACTTCCCAACCTCTTCTTCGGATCTCATGTTGGATCTCCGGATATTCACTCTTTTTGAGTTTGAAAGGGACCTCGAGGATCACCTTCTTCAAGGCCACAACTTCATAGAAGTGGTCTTGATGCACCCTTGAGACGAATCTCTCCATCTCCCATGACTCGGAGGTGAAAGCTTTTGCCTTCCCTTTCCTCTTTCTAGAGGTTTCTCCGGCCTTGGATGCCATAAATGGTTATGGAAAACAAAAAGCAATGCTTTTTCCACACCAAACTTAAAAGGTTTACTCGTCCTCGAGCAAAAGAAGAAAGAAGAGAGTAGAAGAAGAAGAAATGAAGGAGATGGAGGAGGCTTTGTGGTTCGGCCAAAGGGGGAGAAGTAGTGTTTATGTTGTGTGAAAATGAAGAAGTGAAGATGGGTTTATATAGGGGTGAAGAGAGGGGTAGGGTTCGGCTATGGGAGGGTGGGTTTGGTTGGGAAAGTGGTTTGAATTTGAATGGTGAGGTAGGTGGGGTTTTATGAAGGATGGATGTGAGTGGTGAAGAGAAAGATGGGATTTGATAGGTGAAGGGTTTTTGGGGAAGAGGTGTTGAGGTGATTGGTGAATGGGTGAAGAAGAGAGAGAGTGGTGGGGTAGGTGGAGATCCTGTGGGGTCCACAGATCCTGAGGTGTCAAGGAAAGGTCATCCCTGCACCAAGTGGCGAGCAAAATTGCCCTTTGTGCCAATTCTGGCGTTAAACGCCGGGCTGGTGCCCATTTCTGGCGTTTAACGCCAAGTTCTTGCTCTTCTTTGGCGTTTAACGCCAGTCTGGTGCCCCTTTCTGGCGTTAAACGCCCAGAATGGTGCCAGACTGGGCGTTAAACGCCCATCTGCCAGCCTTACTGGCGTTTAAACGCCAGCAGGTTCTTCCTCCAGGGTGTGCTATTTTTCTTTCTGTTTTTCATTCTGTTTTTGCTTTTTCCATTGAATTTGTGACTTCTCATGATCATCAACCTACAGAAAACATAAAATAACAAAGGAAAATAGATAAAATATAACATTGGGTTGCCTCCCAACAAGCGCTTCTTTAATGTCATTAGCTTGACAGTGGGCTCCCGTGGAGCCTCACAGATACTCAGAGCAATGTTGGAACCTCCCAACACCAAACTTAGAGTTTGAATGTGGGGGTTCAACACCAAACTTAGAAGTTGGTTGTGGCCTCCCAACACCAAACTTAGAGTTTGACTGTGGGGGCTCTGTTTGGCTCTGTTTTGAGAGAAGCTCTTCATGCTTCCTCTCCATGGTGACAGAGGGATATCCTTGAGCCTCAAACACAAAGGATTCTTCATTCATTTGAATGATCATTTCTCCTCTGTCAACATCAATCACAGCCTTTGCTGTGGCTAGGAAGGGTCTGCCAAGGATGATGGATTCATCCATGCACTTCCCAGTCTCTAGGACTATGAAATCAGCAGGGATGTAATGGTCTTCAACTTTTACCAGAACATCCTCTACAAGTCCATAAGCTTGTTTTCTTGAATTGTCTGCCATCTCTAGTGAGATTTTTGCAGCTTGCACCTCAAAGATCCCTAGCTTCTCCATTACAGAGAGAGGCATGAGATTTACACTTGACCCTAGGTCATACAAGGCCTTCTTGAAGGTCATGGTGCCTATGGCACAAGGTATTGAGAACTTCCCAGGATCTTGTCTCTTTTGAGGTAATTTCTGCCTAGACAAGTCATCCAGTTCTTTGGTGAGCAAAGGGGGTTCATCCTCCCAAGTCTCATTGCCAAACAACTTGTCATTTAGCTTCATGATTGCTCCAAGGTATTTAGCAACTTGCTCTTCAGTGACATACTCATCCTCTTCAGAGGAAGAATACTCATCAGAGCTCGTGAATGGCAGAAGTAAGTCCAATGGAATCTCTATGGTCTCGTTTTGAGCCTCAGATTCCCATGGTTCCTCATTGGGGAACTCATTGGAAGTCAGTGGACGTCCATTGAGGTCTTCCTCAGTGGCGTTCACTGCCTCTTCCTCCTCTCCAAATTCGGCCATGTTGATGGCTTTGCACTCTCCCTTTGGATTTTCTTCTGTATTGCTTGGAAGAGTAGTAGGAGGGAGTTCAGTAATTTTCTTGCTCAGCTGACCCACTTGTCCCTCCAAATTTCTAATGGAGGATCTTGTTTCAGTCATGAAACTTTGAGTGGTTTTGATTAGATCAGAGACCATGGTTGCTAAGTCATAGGTGTTCTGCTTAGAATTCTCTGTCTGTTGCTGAGAAGATGATGGAAAGGGCTTGCCATTGCTAAACCTGTTTCTTCCACCATTATTGTTGTTGAAACCTTGTTGAGGTCTCTGTTGATCCTTCCATGAGATATTTGGATGATTTCTCCATGAAGGATTATAGGTGTTTCCATAGGGTTCTCCCATGTAATTCACCTCTTCCCTTGAAGGGTTCTCAGGATCATAAGCTTCTTCTTCAGATGAAGCTTCCTTAGTACTGCCTGGTGCATTTTGCATTCCAGACAGACTTTGAGAAATCATATTGACCTGCTGAGTCAATATTTTGTTCTGAGCCAATATGGCATTTAGAGTGTCAATCTCAAGAACTCCTTTCTTCTGAGTTGTCCCATTGTTCACAGGATTTCTTTCAGAAGTGTACATGAATTGGTTATTTGCAACCATTTCAATTAGTTCTTGAGCTTCTGTAGGCGTCTTCTTCAGATGAAGAGATCCTCCAGCAGAGCTATCCAAAGACATCTTGGATAGTTCAGAGAGACCATCATAGAAAATACCTATGATGCTCCATTCAGAAAGCATATCAGAGGGACACTTTCTGATTAATTGTTTGTATCTTTCCCAAGCTTCATAGAGGGATTCTCATTCCTTCTGTCTGAAGGTTTGGACTTCCACTCTAAGCTTACTCAATTTTTGAGGTGGAAAGAACTTTGCCAAGAAGGCATTGACTAGCTTTTCCCAAGAGTTCAGGCTTTCTTTAGGTTGTGAGTCCAACCATATTCTAGCTCTGTCTCTTACAGAAAAAGGGAATAGCATAAGTCTGTAGACCTCAGGGTCAACCCCATTAGTCTTGACAGTGTCACAGATTTGCAAGAATTCAGCTAAAAACTGATGAGGATCTTCCAATGGAAGTCCATGGAACTTGCAATTCTGTTGCATTAGAGAAACTAATTGAGGCTTAAGCTCAAAGTTGTTTGCTCCAATGGCAGGGATAGAGATGCTTCTCCCATAGAAGTCGAGAGTAGGTGTAGTAAAGTCACCCAGCACCTTCCTTGCATTGTTGGCATTGTTGTTGTTTTCGGCTGCCATGGGTTCTTCTTCTTTGAAGATTTCTGTTAGGTCCTCTACAGAGAATTGTGCCTTAGCTTCTCTTAGCTTTCGCTTCAAGGTCCTTTCAGGTTCAGGGTCAGCCTCAACAAGAATGCTTTTGTCTTTGCTCCTGCTCATATGAGAGAGAAAAGAACAAGGGAATATGGAATCCTCTATGTCACAGTATAGAGATTCCTTGAAGTGTCAGAGGAAAAGAAAAATAGAAGGTAGAAGTAGAAGAATTCGAACTTTATCAAGAAAGATGGAGCTCGAATTGTGTATTAAGGAATAGTGTTAGTCCATAAATAGAAGGATGTGAGAAGAGGGGAAGTAATTTTCGAAAATTAAGTAAAAGATTTAAAAACATTTTGAAAAACACTAATTGATTTTCGAAAACCAAGATTGAGAAAGAAGTAAAGTGATTTTTGAAAAAGATTTTGAAATTAGAAATTAAAAAGATATGATTGAAAACTATTTTGAAAAAGATGTGGTTGAGAAGATATGATTTGAAAAACATTTTAAAAAGATTTGATTTTAAAAATTAATAACTTGGCTAACAAGAAAAGATATGATTCAAACATTAAACCTTTCTCAACAGAAAAGGTAACATACTTGAAATGTTGAATCAAATCATTAATTGATAGCAAGTATCTTTGAAAATAGAAAGAAATTGATTTTGAAAAAGATTTGATTGAAAAGATTTGATTTGAAAACAAAATCTTCCCTCTTGTGCCATCCTGGCGTTAAACGCCCAGAATGGTGCACATTCTGGCATTTAACGCCCAAACTACTACCCTTTTGGCCGTTAAACGCCCAGCCAGGCACCCTGGCTGGTGTTTAAATTCCATTTTGTCCTTCTTCACTGGGCGTTTTGAACGCCCAGCTTTTTCTGTATAATTCCTCTGCTGTATATTCTGAATCTTCAATTCTCTGTATTATTGACTTGAAAAGACACAAATTAAAAATATTTTTGGATTTTTAATAATAAGGAATAATCAAAATGCAACTAAAATCAAATAACAATGCATGCAAGACACCAAACTTAGCAGTTTGTATACTACTGACACTAACAAAATGAGAATGCATATAAGAAACACAAACAATCAAGTCAAGAGAATTTAAAGATCAGAGTAATGAAATCATCAAGAACAACTTGAAGATTAATGAAGATACATGCATGAATGCAAAAAGAACAGAAACATGCAATTGACACCAAACTTAACATGAGACTCTAGACTCAAACAAGAAATATTTTTGGATTTTTTCGAAAATTAAATGAAAAAAAAAGAAAACAAAGATATCAAAATTCTTAATGAGAATTCCAGGAATCATGCAATGTTAGTCTAAGACTTCGGTCCAGGAATTAGACATGGCTTCATAGCCAGCCAAGCTTTCAAAGAAAGCTCTGGTCCAAAACACTAGACATGGCCAACGGCCAGCCAAGCCTTAGCAGATCACTGCTCCAACAACAAGATTGATAGAAATCAACAAGCTCTTTTAATGATAAGTTGAAACCTCGGTCCAATAAAATTAGACATGGCTTCACAGCCAGCCAGACTTCAACAGATCATCATGAAACTCTAGAATTCATCCTTAAGAACTCTGAAAAAAATACCTAATCTAAGCAACAAGATGAACCGTCAGTTGTCTATACTCGAACAATCCCCGCCAACGGCGCCAAAAACTTGGTGCTGTTGCCGGATCAGAAATTTGGCACTGATGTTACCGGACCAAAAGCTTGCCGAAAACTCGAACAATCCCCGGCAACGGCGCCAAAAACTTGGTGGACGAAATTGTGATCACTACAAGTTTGCACAACTAACCAGCAAGTGTACTGGGTCGTCCAAGTAATAAACCTTACGCGAGTAAGGGTCGATCCCACAGAGATTGTTGGTATATGAAGCAAGCTATGGTCACCTTGTAAATCTTAGTCAGGCAAACTCAAATGGTTATGGATGATGGATAAAACATAAAGATAAAGATAGAGATACTTATGTAATTCATTGGTAGGAATTTCAGATAAGCGTATGAAGATGCTTGGTCCCTTCCGTCTCTCTGCTTTCCTACTGTCTTCATCCAATCCTTCTTACTCCTTTCCATGGCAAGCTGTATGCAAGGGTTTCACCGTTGTCAGTGGCTACCTCCCATCCTCCCAGTGGAAATGTTCAACGCACCCCTGTCATGGCACGGCTATCCAGCTGTCAGTTCTCGATCATGTCGGAATAGAATCTAGTGATTCTTTTGCGTCTGTCACTAACGCCCCACAATCGCGAGTTTGAAGCTCGTCACAGTCATTCGATCATTGAATCCTACTCAGAATACCACAGACAAGGTTTAGACCTTCCGGATTCTCTTGAATGCCGCCATCAGTTCTAGCTTATACCACGAAGATTCCGGTTAAAGAATCCAAGAGATATCCACCCAATCTAAGGTAGAACGGAGGTGGTTGTCAGGCACACGTTCATAGGTGAGAATGATAATGAGTGTCACGGATCATCACATTCATCAGGTTGAAGAACAAGTGATATCTTAGAACAAGAACAAGCGGAATTGAATAGAAGAACAATAGTAATTGCATTAATACTCGAGGTACAGCAGAGCTCCACACCTTAATCTATGGTGTGTAGAAACTCCACCGTTGAAAATACATAAGAACAAGGTCTAGGCATGGCCGGATGGCCAGCCTCTCAAAGAGGGTTCAATCATAAAAACATGATCAAAAGATGATCTAGAGATCTAAAGCGATCAAAAAATTAAAATACAATAGTAAAATGTCCTATATATAGAGAACTAGTAGCCTAGGGTTTACAGAGATGAGTAAATGACATAAAAATCCACTTCCGGGCCCACTTGGTGTGTGCTTGGGCTAAGCATTGAAGCATTTTCGTGCAGAGACTCTTCTTGGAGTTAAACGCCAGCTTTGGTGCCAGTTTGGGCGTTTAACTCCCATCCTTGTGCCAGTTCCGGCGTTTAATGCTGGGAATTCTGAAGGTGACTTTGAACGCCGGTTTCGGCCATCAAATCTTGGGCAAAGTATGGACTATCATATATTGCTGGAAAGCTCAGGATGTCTACTTTCCAACGCCGTTGAGAGCGCGCCAATTGGGCTTCTGTAGCTGCAGAAAATCCACTTCGAGTGCAAAGAGGTCAGAATCCAACAGCATCTGCAGTCCTTTTTAGTCTCTGAATCAGATTTTTGCTCAGGTCCCTCAATTTCAGCCAGAAAATACCTGAAATCATAGAAAAACACACAAACTCATAGTAAAGTCCAGAAAAGTGAATTTTAACTAAAAACTAATAAAAATATACTAAAAACTAACTAGAACATACTAAAAACATACTAAAAACAATGCCAAAAAGCGTACAAATTATCCACTCATCAATACCCTCCATCGGAGTCAGTAGTTTTGAGTTGAATCCTCAACTCATTATCATGGTGCAGCAAAGTTGCCAGTATTCCGGTCTTCCACAGGAAGAGCCTACATAATTTCTGGCACAGTTTTTACAAATTGCTGACACAGTACATGATAAGGAAGTAGATTAGGATGCCTACAGATTGTTACTATTTCCATTCGCTGTAAAAGACCAAGCTAAGAGGTGGTTAAATAACCAACCTAAGGCTAGCATAAGGACATAGAAACAACTGTCAGAAAAATTCCTAAATCTATATTTCCCTCCAAAATGGATGACACAGCTAAGGCTGAACATCCAAGGCTTCAAACAAGGAGATAATGAATCTCTTTATGATGCCTGGGAGAGATACAGAGAGATGCTAAGAAAATGCCCATCTGAAATATTTTTAGAGTGGGTGCACTTAGACATCTTCTATTATGGGCTTACGGAAAAAGCTCAGATGTCTTTGGACCACTCAGCTGGTGAATCTATACACATGAGAAAGACAATTGAAGAAGCTCAAGAGTTCATTGATACAGTTGCCAAGAATCAGCATCTGTACCTAAGTTGTGAACCTTCCATGAAAGAAGAAGCTAAAACACTAACTGCTGAACTCAGTCCAGCAGAACAAGTTACTGAATTCAATCAGCAATTAGATTTTCTAACAAAACAGCTAGCCGAATTCAAGGAGATACTACAAGACACAAGAATGGCTAATATGAACATGGAAGTACAGTTGAAACAAACAGAACAGCAGTTATCAAAACAAATAATAGAAGAGTGCCAAGCAGTTCAATTAAGAAGTGGGAAGATATTAAATACCTCACTTCAAGGTAGCAGGAAGCCAAGAATTAAACAAACTGCTACCCAAAATCCCTCTGAGGACAATAAGAGCCCCGAGAGGAATAATTCTTGCGTTCAAGCGCTAGAAAAGGGTGAAGAGCTGGCGTTGAACGCCCAACCTATGCTCAATTCTGGCGTTCAAATGCCACAAACAGACAAGGAAGTGGCGTTAAATGCCCAAAGGAAGCTCAGTTCTGGCGTTCAAACGCCAGAAACAGGTAAGGAATTGGCGTCCAATGCCAATCCAGCTTCCAACCCTGGCATTCAAACGCCAGTGGGGGATTAGACACATACAAGTGCTGATAGCAACCCCTCTAAGAAGGCTTTCCTAACCACCTCTATAGGAAATAAACCTGCAGCAACTAAGGTTGAGGAATACAAAGCCAAGATGCCTTATCCTCAGAAACTCCGCCAAGCAGAGCAGGATAAGTAATTTGCCCGCTTTGCAGACTATCTCAGGACTTTTGAAATAAAGATTCCGTTTGCAGAGGCACTTGAGCAAATACCCTCTTATGCTAAGTTCATGAAAGAGATCTTAAGTCATATGAAGGATTGGAGAGAAACTAAAAAAGTTTACCTCAGTGAAGAATGCAGTGCAGTCATTCTGAAAAGCTTACCAGAGAAGCTTAAAAATCCCAGAAGCTTCATGATACCATGCACATTAGAGGGTACTTGTTCCAAGAAAGCTCTATGTGATCTTGGAGCAAGTATTAACCCAATACCTGCATCCACTATTAGAAAGCTTGGTTTGAATGAAGAAGTCAAACCAACCCGGATATGTCTCCAACTTGCTGATGGCTCCATTAAATACCCATCAGGCGTGATTGAAGACATGATTTTCAAGGTTGGGCCATTTGCCTTCCCCACTGACTTTGTGGTGCTGGAAATGGAGGAGCACAAGAGTGCAACTCTCATTCTAGGAAGACCTTTCCTAGCAACTGGACGAACACTCATTGACGTCCAAAAAGGGGAATTAACCCTGAGAGTCAGTGAGGACGAGTTTAAGTTGAATGTTGTCAAAGCTATGTAGCATCCAGACACCCCAAACGACTGCATGAGCATTGATATTATTGACTCTCTGGTGAATGAGGTCAATATGACTGAGAGTCTCGAATCAGAGAGAATAATAAAACCTCTGAAAATCTCTCAGGAAGAGGAGAAACCTCCTAAACCCAAGCTCAAACCATTACCACCATCCCTGAAATATGCATTTCTGGGAGAATGTGACACTTTTCATGTAATCATAAGCTCTACCTTAGAGCCACAGGAAGAGGAAGCACTAATTCAAGTGCTAAAGACACACAAGACAACTCTTGGGTGGTCTATCAGTGATCTTAAGGGCATTAGCCCAGCCAGATGCATGCACAAGATCCTATTGGAGGATGACGCTAAGCCAGTGGTTCAGCCACAGAGACGGATGAATCCGACCATAAAAGAGGTGGTGCAGAAGGAGGTCACTAAATTACTAGAGGCTGGGATTATTTATCCTATTTCTGATAGTCCCTGGGTAAGCCCTGTCCAAGTCGTCCGTAAGAAGGGTGGCATGACAGTGGTTCATAATGAAAAAATGAATTGGTTCCTACAAGAACAATTACAGGGTGGCGTATGTATATTGATTACAGAAGGCTCAATACAGCTACCAGAAAGGATCATTTTTCTTTACCATTCATAGACCAGATGCTAGAAAGACTAGCAGGTCATGAATACTACTGCTTCCTGGATGGATATTCAAGTTATAATCAAATTATAGTAGATCCCCAGGATCAAGAGTAAACAGCATTCACATGTCCATCCGGAGTATTTGCATACAGAAGGATGCAATTTGGTCTGTGCAATGCACCTACAACCTTTCAAAGGTGCATGCTCTCTATTTTCTCTGATATGGTGGAAAAATTTCTGGAAGTCTTCATGGATGACTTCTCAATATTTGGAGACTCATTCAGCTCCTGTCTTGACCATCTAGCACTTGTTCTAAAGAGGTGCCAAGAGACTAACCTGGTTTTAAACTGGGAGAAATGTCACTTTATGGTGACTGAAGGAATTGTCCTTGGGCACAAAATTTTGAACAAGGAAATAGAGGTAGATCAAGTTAAGGTAGAGGTAACTGAAAAATTACCACCACATGCCAATGTCAAGGCAATCAGAAGCTTTCTGGGGCATGCAGGATTCTATAGGAGGTTTATAAAAGATTTTTCAAAAATCGCCAAATCTTTGAGTAATCTGCTAGCTGCTGACACGCTATTTATCTTTGATAAGGAGTGTCTATAGGCATTTGAGACTCTGAAAGCTAAGCTGGTCACAGCACCAGTCATCTCTGCACCAGACTGGATATTACCATTTGAACTAATGTGTGATGCCAGTGACCATGGCATTGGTGCAGTGTTGGGACAAAGGCATGACAAGCTTCTACACGTCATTTATTATGCCAGTCGTGTTTTAAATGATGCACAGAAGAACTACATAACTACAGAAAAAGAGTTACTTGTAGTGGTTTACGCCATTGACAAGTTCATATCTTATTTAGTAGGATCAAAAGTGATTGTATACACTGACCATGCTGCTCTTAAATATCTACTCATAAAACAGGATTCAAAACCCAGACTCATAAGATGGGTGTTGCTTCTGCAAGAGTTTGATATAGAAATAAGAGACAGAAAAGGGACAGAGAACCAAGTAGCAGATCACCTCTCCCGAATAGAACCAGTAGAAGGGGCGTCCCTCCCTCTTATTGAGATCTCTGAAAACTTTCTGGATGAGCAACTCTTTGCCATCCAGAAAATACCATGGTTTGCAGGCATTACAAACTACAAGGCTGTGAGATTCATACCCAAAGAGTATAGTAGGCAGCAATCAAAGAAATTGATCACGGATGCAAAGTACTGTCTTTGGGATGAACCATATCTCTTCAAGAGATGTGCAGACGAAGTAATCCGTAGATGTGTGCCTAAAGAAGAAGCACAGAAGATCCTCTGGCATTGCCATGGATCACAATATGGAAGACATTTTGGAAGTGAGCGAACAACCACAAGAGTCCTCCAATGTGGCTTCTATTGGCCTACTCTCTATAAAGACTCCCGAGAATTTGTACTTAATTGTGACAGTTGCCAAAGATCTGTAATCTGCCTCACAGTTATGCCATGCCTCAACAAGGGATCTTGGAGATTGAGTTGTTTGATGTATGGGGTTTTGACTTCATGGGGCCTTTCCCACCATCATACTCAAACACTTATATTCTGGTGGTAGTGGATTATGTATCCAAATGGGTGGAAGCTATTGCAACACCCACTAATGATACTAAGACAGTACTGAAATTCCTTCAGAAACATATCTTTAGCAGATTTGGTGTCCCTAGAGTACTAATTAGTGATGAGGGCGCTCATTTCTACAATAAACAGCTTTACTTTGCTATGGTTTGATATGGAGTCAGCCACAGGGTGGCAACTCCATATCATACACAGAAAAATGGGCAAGCTGAACTCTCTAATAGAGAACTTAAAAGAATCCTGGAACGGACTGTGATTAACCGTAGAAGGGATTGGGCAAGAAGCTTGGATGATGCTCTGTGGGCATATAGAACAGCATTCAAGACTCTTATAGGGACCTCTCCATACCAGCTTGTGTATGGAAAAGCCTGTCACTTACCAGTGGAACTGGAACATAAGGCCTATTGGGCAACCAGATTCCTAAACCTTGATGCCAAGTTAGCTGGAGAAAAATGATTGCTCCAGTTAAATGAGCTAGAGGAATTTAGACTCAATGCTTTCAAAAATGCAAAAATTTACAAAGAGAAAGCAAAAAGATGACATGATAAGAAGCTGTCATCCAGAGTCTTTGAGTTCGGGCAAAAAGTTCTGCTGTTTAATTCTAGGATCAGATTATTCCCCGGGAAATTGAAATCCCGGTGGAAAAGACCATATGTGATTACAGGTGTGTCACCATATGGATACGTAGAGCTTCAGAATAATAATTCTAACAAAAAGTTCGTTGTTAATGGACAGAGAGTCAAACATTATCTTGAAAGCAATTTTGAGCAAGAATGCTCAAAACTGAGACTTGATTAAAGCTCAGTAATAGTCCAGCAAAAGACAATAAAGAAGCGCTTGCTGGGAGGCAACCCAGCCATTAACAAAGCTTATTTGTTAAATTAATTGAATTTTATAGGTTCATATTAATTATCTTCAAGGTAAAATAACAATTGTATGAATTCACAGAGTTACAAAAGAATTCAGAGGATAAAACAGCAAAAAGAAGCTCACTGGTGCGAAAAAGCCAGTGAGAGTTGTTTTGGGCATTAAACGCCCAAAAGAAGCATCTATTGGGCATATAACACCAGTAGAGATAGCCATCTGGGCGTTAAACGCCAGAAAGAAGCACCTTCTGGGCATTTAACGCCAGATTTACAGCGTCCTGGGCGTTCAGAAAAATGCCCAGTGATAAAGGAGTTTCTAGTGTTTAACGCCAGCTAGAAGCAGCAGCTGGGCGTTAAACGCCCAGACCAAGCACCAACTGGGCGTTAAACGCCCAAAACATGCAACAGTTGGGCGTTTAACGCCAGGATTATGGAAGGGAGGAAGTTTTTGTTCCCAACTTGATTTTTTTTTTCAAATTTTAATATCTCCATCCATAATTTCTTGCATAAACATATTACAAATCCTAATCTTTCAAATCCCTTTTCAAAAATATCAAATATATCTTAATTCAAAACATAAATCTTTTTTTAAATCCTCTTCAACTTCTTTTCAAATCTTTTTCAAAACTCAATTATCTTTTTGAATTCTTTTCAAATCTTTTTAAATTCTTCTCAAATCTTTTTAAACTCATCATATCTTCTTTTCAAAATTTAGATTTATCTTTTTCAAATATCTTTCATATCTTTTCAATTTTAAATTGCATCTTTTTCCTATCATACTTATCTTTTACAAATCATATCTTCTATTATATCTTCTTCAAAATTTTTGAAAACCCACCCCTCCCTTTAAATCCACGTTCGGCTCCCTTCCCTCCTCCACAATTCGAACTTTGCTCTCCATCTATCCCTCTCCTTTCCCTTCTTTTGCTTGAGGACAAGCAAACCTCTAAGTTTGGTGTGTTTATCCGTGATCACTAAATCGATACCCACTAAGATCATGGCTCCAAAGGGAAAATAAACCACTCCAAGAGGCAAGAAAGAGAATATTCCAAAACCACTTTGGAATCAAGGGAAGTTCTTAACCAAAGAACATTCAGACCATTACTACAAAATAATGGGTCTAAGGTCAGTGATCCCGGAAGTTAAATTCGATCTGAAAGAAGACGAATATCCGGAGATCCAAGAGCAAATTCGAAACAGAAGCTGGGAAATCCTAGCAAATCCTAAAACAAAGGTGGGAAGAAACATGGTTCAGGAATTCTACTCTAATCTGTGGCAAACAGACAGACAGAGAATAGCTGAAACCGCCTTCTATGACTATCAGATGCTAGTCAGAGGGAAGACTGTTCACCTCCACCCTGACAAAATCAAGGAGATATTCAAGCTACCTCAGCTGCAAAATGACCCAGATTCCTTTAATAGGAGAATGATGAGAACAGATAAAAGCTTGGACAAAATTCTAGAGGACATTTGCCTCCCTGGAACCAAGTGGACAACCAACACAAAAGGAGTCCCAAACTAACTCAAGAGAAAAGATCTCAAACCAGTCGCCAGAGGCTGGCCGGACTTCATTGGGCGTTCTATACTGCCCACTAGCAACCGCTCTGAAGTCACCATCAAAAGAGCAATAATGATCCATTGCATTATGTTGGGAAAAGAAGTGGAAGTTCATCAGCTGATCTCTTGTGAACTTTACACAATTGCAAACAAGAACTCCAAAGATGCTAAATTGGCTTATCCAAGCTTAATCTCTATGCTATGTAAAGATGCTGGGGTGAAGATGGGAGTAACTGAGTATATCTCAGTTGAGTGACCAATCACCAAAATGTCAATAGAAGGACAACAAGTGCAGGACGACCCAATCAAGTGGAAAGCACAGGAGTTCCTCCCGAAAATCCCTCAAATTGAATACTGGGAGCGTCTTGAAGCATCTGTTACCAAGTTGCAAGAAGCTATGAACCAACTAAAGGAAGAACAGAAAAATCAAACTAGCATGCTTTGCAAACTGCTTGGGGAACAAGAAGAGCAAAGGTGTGAACTGGTGGAACTGAAGCGTCAGAAGCTGTCTCTTGAAGGACCATGCACTCCACAGACTAAGGGAGCATCCACCTCCCAAAATAAAGGTTGTTGAGTCCTAATCTTAGCCTTAACTCTGTGATAATTGTTCTTATTAGGAATTTACGTTAGAAGTTATATATGAGTAGTAGTAATTAGTATATCTATTTTGATTTTATCTCCAATTAAGCTATAATTTATTTTTCTCATCATCATCAAACATAAATAAAATAGCATATTTTAGAATAAGGAGGCAATATTTTTTTGAGTTTTTAATAAGGAAAATTCTAATTATTTATATGTGGTGACAATACTTTTTGTCTTCTGAATGATTGCCTGAACAGTGCATATTTTTTATATTGAATTTTATGAATGTTAAAATTGTTGGCTCTTGAAAGAATGATGAATAAGAGAAATATTATTGTTGATCTAAAAAATCATGAAATTGATTCTTAAAGCAAGAAAAAACAGTGAAAAAAAGAAAAAAAAGAGAAGAGAAGGAGCAGTAGAAAAAGCCAATAGCCCTTTAAACCAAAAGGCAAGGGTGAAAAGGATCCAAGGCTTTGAGCATCAATGGATAGGAGGGCCCAAGGAAATAAATCCAGGCCTAAGCGGCTAAATCAAGCTGTCCCTAACCATGTGCTTGTGGCATGCAGGTCCAAGTGAAAAGCTTGAGACTGAGTGGTTAAAGTCGTGATCCAAAGCAAAAGAGTGTGCTTAAGAACTCTGGACACTTCTAATTGGGGACTTTAGCAAAGCTAAGTCACAATCTGAAAAGGTTCACCCAGTTATGTGTTTGTGGCATTTATGTATCCGGTGGTAATACTAGAAAACAAATTGCTTAGGGCCACGACCAAGACTCATAAAATAGTTGTGTTAAAGAATCAGCATACTAAACTAGGAGAATCAATAATACTATCTAAATTCTGAGTTCCTATGGATGCCAATCATTCTGAATTTCAAAGGATAAAGTGAGATGCCAAAACTATTCAGAAGCAAAAAGCTACTAGCCCCGCCCATCTAATTAGAATCTGAGCTTCACTTGAAACTTTGAGATATTATTGCTTCTTAATTTCTTTTTATCCTATTTTATTTATCTAGTTACTTGGGGACAAGCAACAGTTTAAGTTTGGTGTTGTGATTTCATGTAGTTTTAAGTATGTTTTAGTTAGTTTTTAGTATATTTTTATTAGTTTTTAGGCAAAATTCATATTTCTGGACTTTACTATGAGTTTGTGAGTTTTTCGGTGGTTTCAGGTATTTTCTGGCTGAAATTGAGGGAGCTAAGCAAAAATCTGATTCAGGCTAAAAAAGGACTGCTGATGCTGTTGGATTTTGACCTCCCTGCACTCAGAATTGATTTTTTGGAGCTACAAGAGTCCCATTGGCGCGCTCTCAATTGGGTTGGAAAGTAGACATCCAGGGCTTTCCAGCAATATATAATAGTACATACTTTGCTCGAAGATAAATGACGTAAACTGGCATTTAACGCCAGTTCCATGTTGCATTCTGGCGTTGAACGCCAGAAACAGGTTGCAAGTTGGAGTTAAACGCCAGAAATAGGTTACAACCTGATGTTTAACTTCAGAAACAGCCCAGGCACGTGAGAAGCTTAAGTCTCAGCCCCAACACACACCAAGTGGGCCCCAGAAGTGGATTTCTGCACTATCTATCTTAGTTTACTCATTTTCTGTAAACCTAGGTTACTAGTTTAGTAGTTAAACAACTTTTAGAGATTTATTCTGGACCTCATGACATTTTAGATCTGAACTTTGTATTCTTTGACGGCATGATTCTCTAAACTCCATTGTTGGGGGTGAGGAGCTCTGGAGTGTCTCGATAAATTAATGCAATTATTTCTATTTTCTATTCAAACACGCTTGTTTCTATCTAAGATGTTCATTCGCACTTCAATATGAAGAAGGTGATGATCCGTGACACTCATCACCATTCTCAACCTATGAACACGTGCCTGACAACCACCTCCGTTCTATATTAGATTTAATGAGTATATCTTAGATTCCTTAATCAGAGTCTTCGTGGTATAAGCTAGAATCCATTTGCAGCATCCTTGAGAATCCGGAAAGTCTAAACCTTGACTGTGATATTCCGAGTAGGATTCAGGGATTGGATAACAGTGATGAGCTTCAAACTCGCGAGTGTTGGGCATAGTGACAGACGCAAAAGGATCAATGGATCTTATTCCGACAAGATCGAGAACTGACAGATGATTAGCCGTGCGGTGACAGCGCATTTGGACCATTTTCACTGAGAGGACGGATGGTAGCCATTGACAACGGTGATCCACCAACACACAACTTGCCATAGAAGGAACCTTGCGTGCGTGAAGAAGATGACAGTAGGAAAGTCAGAGATTCAGAAGACAAAGCATCTCCAAAACTCCAACACATTCTCCATTACTGCGTAACAATTACTCATTTCATGCTCTTTCACTTTTTACAATTGAAACTAAAGAACCCTATTGATATCCCGACTAAGAATAATAAGATAACCATAGCTTGCTTCAAGCCAACAATCTCCGTCGGATCGACCCTTACTCACGTAAGGTATTACTTGGACGACCCAGTACAGTTGCTGGTTAGTTGTGCGGAATTACATAGTGTGAGTGTAATTTTCGTGCACCAATCTCTCAACACCATACTTAGAGTTTGGCTGTGGCCTCCCAACACCAAACTTAGAGTTTAAATGTGGGGGCTCTGTTTGACTCTGTATTGGGAGAAGCTCTTCATGCTTACTCTCCATGGTTACAGATGGAGAATCTTGAGTCTTTACGACAAGGAATTCTTCATTCACGTGAAGGATCAACTCTCCTCTGTCAACATCAATCACAGCTCTTGCTGTGGTTAGGAAGGGTCTTCCAAGGATGATGGATTCATCCTCATCCCTCCTAGTGTCTAGGATTATGAAATCAGCAGGGAAGTAAAGGCCTTCAACCTTCACTAGCACGTCCTCTACTAGTCCATAAGCCTTTTTCATAGATTTAACTGCCATCTCCAATGAGAATTTGGCAGCCTGTACCTCATAGATTCCCAGTCTCTCCATTACATAGAGGGGCATCATGTTTATCCCTGACCCTAGGTCACACAGAGCTTTTTCAAATGTCATGGTGCTTATGGTACGGGGTATTAAGAATTTACCAGGATCCTGTTTCTTTTGAGGTAAATTTTGCTGAACCAATGTATTCAGTTCATTGGTGAGCAAGGGAGGCTCTTCCTCCCAAGTCTCATTACCAAATAGCTTGGCATTCAGCTTCATGATTGCTCCTAAATATCGGGCAACTTGTCCTTCAACAATGTCTTCATCTTCTTCAGAAGATGAATAGTCATCAGAGATCATGAATGGTAAAAGGAGGTCCAAGGGAATCGCTATGGTCTCTGTATGAACCTCAGATCCCTTTGGTTCCTCATTAGGGCACTCCTTACTGAATGGTGGACGTTCCTTGAGGTCTTCCTCATTGGGATTTTCGTCATCTTCCTTCCCTAAGGTTTCGACTATGTTGATTATATCCATGGCCTTGCATTCTCCTTTGGGATTCTCTTCTGTATTGCTTGGGAGAGTGCTAGGAGGAGTTTCAGTAACCCTTTTACTCAGGTGGCCCACTTGTGCCTCTAAATTTCTAAAGGAAGATCTTGTTTCAGTATGAAACTAAGAGTAGCCTTAGATAGATCAGAGATTATGTTTGCTAAGCTAGAAGGATTTTGCTTAGAATGCTCTATCTGTTGCTGAGATGATGATGGGAAAGGTTTGCTATTGCTAAACCTATTTCTTCCACCATTGTTATTATTGAAGCCTTGCTTCTGTTGATCATTCCATGAAAAATTTGGATGATTTTTCCATGAAGGATTATAGGTATTGCCAAAGGCTTCACCCATGTAATTCACCTCTGCCATTGCATGGTTCCTAGGATCATAAGCTTCTTCTTCAGAAGATACTTCTTTAGTACTGTTGGATGCATTTTGAAATCCATTCAGACTCTAAGAGATCATATTGACTTGTTAGGTCAATATTTTGTTCTGAGCCAGTATGGCATTTAGAGCATCAATTTCAAGAACTCCTCTCTTTTGAGGCATCCCATTACTCACAGGACTCCTCTCAGAAGTATACATGAACTGGTTATTTGCAACCATTTCAATAAGTTCCTAAGCTTCTGCAGGCATTTTCTTTAGGTGAATGGATCCACCTGCAGAGTGGTCCAGTGATATCTTGGAAAATTTAGACACACCATCATAGAATATATCTAATGTGGTCCATTCTGAAAGCATATCAAAAGGACACTTTTTGGTCAGCTGCTTGTATCTTTCCCAAGCTTCATAGAGGGATTCACCTTCTTTCTGTCTGAAGGTTTGAACATCCACTCTAAGCTTGCTCAGCTTTTGAGGAGGAAAGAACTTGGCTAAGAAAGTCGTTACTAGCTTATCCCAAGAGTCCAGGCTATCTCTAGATTGTGAGTCCAACCATGTTCTAGCTCTGTCTCTTACAGCAAAAGGGAAAAGCATAAGCTTGTAGACTTCAGGATCAACTCCATTGGACTTAACAGTATCACAGATCTACAAGAACTCAGTTAAGAACTGATAAGGGTCTTCTGATGGAAGTCCATGAAACTTGCAGTTCTGTTGCAGTAGAAAAACTAATTGAGGCTTTAGCTCAAAATTATTTGCTCCTATGGCAGGGATTGAGATGCTTCTTCCATAAAAGTTGGAAGTTGGTGTAGTAAAATCACCAAGCATCTTCTTTGCATTGTTGTTTGGTTCGGCCATAATTGTTTCTTTTGCTGCTTCCTTTTCAAAAATTTTAGTGAGGTCCTCTTCAGAGTTTTGTGCTTTAGCTACTCTTAGCTTCCTCTTCAGAGTCCTTTCAGGTTCAGGATCAGCTTCAACAAGTATGCCTTTATCTTTGTTCCTGCTCATATGAAAGAGACGAAAACAAAGAAAATATGGAATCCTCTATGTCACAGTATAGATATTCCTTGAGGTGTCAGAGGAAAACAAGAATAGAAGGATGGAGTTCGAATTGACAATGGAGGAAGAATGTTAGTGTTCAAATAGAAAAAGATGAGAGAGGGGGGGAAAGAATTTTCGAAAATAAAAAGAATAAGATTTAAAATAAATTTTTGAAAAATTGGTTGTGGTTTTGAAAAAGATAAGAAATAATAAAACAGACAAAAAGTCAATTATTCAGTTGAAAAAGATTTGAAAATCAATTTTGAAAAGATAAGAAGTTAGAAAATATTTTGAAATTGATTTTGAAAAAGTTATGATTTGAAAAAGATATGTTTGAAAAGATATGATTGAAATTTTTTTTGAAAAAGATTTAAAAAGGAAATTAAAAAGATTTTATCTTTTTTTTGAAAAAGATATGATTGAAAATATTTGATTTGAAAAAATTTGATTTTGAAAAAAAAATATGAAGATTTGAAAAAGGTTTGATTTGAAAACAAAATTCCTCTCCTTGTGTCATCCTGGCATGAAACGCCCAGGCGCTGCATGTTTTGGGCATTTAACGCCCAATTGCTGCATGGTTTGGGCATTTAAACGTCCAGTCAGGTACCCTGGCTAGCGTTTAAATGCTAGTTTTCCTTCCTTACTGGGCGTTTAAATGCCCAACCAGGTACCCTGGCTGGCGTTTAAACGCCAGTTTTCCTTTTTCACTGGACGTTTTGAACACCCAGGTTTTTCTCTGTAAATCCTCTGCTTTATGTTCTTGGATCTTCATTTTGCTATATCCTTTATTCAAGAAGATATGTTTTCAATTTTGAAAAACAGCAAAATGAGTCAAAACATATAATTCTTGGACCAAAACACAAGATATATGCAAGAACATTATGAACGTTAAGATGAATACCAAGAACAATCATGAAGATCAAGATGAACATCAAGAACATAGTTTTCCATAGAAGAAAACTTGGAGGACACCAAACGTAGAACTTTCTCATGTTTGGGCCATATGAATGCAAGAATGCATGTGTAGAACATTATGCAATGCAAATCAGATCAAACAAGGCAATTCATCAAGAACGACTTGAAGATCATCAAGAACACAATGTATGTGTTTCGAAAATTGCAAGACAATTAAAATCATGCAATTGACACCAAACTTAAAATTTGGCCGTAGATTCAAACAAGAACCATGAAATATTTTTGAGTTTTTATGATTTTATGAAATTTTTTTGGATTTTTCGAAAATTATATTTGGAAAAATGAAAAAAAGAAGAAAATTTTGAAAGATTTTTTGAAAACTTTTTGAAAATAAAATAAAGGAAAATTACCTAATCTGAGCAACAAGATGAACCGTCAGTTGTCCAAACTCGAACAATCCCCGGCAACGGCGCCAAAAACTTGGTGCACAAAATTGTGATAATCACAATGGCGCCAATAGAATTGGTGCTCTCAAACGTGAATCACACTTCGTTACAACTCCGCACAACTAACCAGCAAGTACACTGGGTCATCCAAGTAATACCTTACGTGAGTAAGGGTCAATCCCACGGAGATTGTCGGCTTGAAGCAAGCTATGGTCACCTTGTAAATCTCAGTCAGGCGGACTCAAATGGGTTATAGTCTTCATAATTAAAAGATAAATAAAATATAAAGTAAAGATAGAGATACTTATGTAATTCATTGGTGAGAATTTCAGATAAGTGTATGGAGATGCTTTGCTCCTTTTAAATCTCTACTTTCCTACTGCCTTCATCTAATCCTTCATACTCCTTCCCATAGCAAGCTGTATGTAGGGTTTCACCGGCGTCAATGGCTACCTCCCATCCTCTTAGTGAAAAAGGTCATCTACGGTTTCCCGCATGGCTAATCAGCTGTTGGTTCTCGATCGTGTAGGAATAGGATTTACTATCCTTTTGCGTCTGTCACTACGCCCTACAGTCGCGAGTTTGAAGCTCGTCATGGTCATCCCTTTCCAGATTCTACTCGGAATACCACAGACAAGGTTTAGACTTTCTGGATCTCAGGAATGGCCGCCAATAATTCTAGCTTATACCACGAAGACTCTGATCTCACGGAATGGAAGGCTCGGTTGTCAGGCGAGGCAACCATGCGTTGTGGACCAGGAATCCAAGAGATACACGCCCAATCTTGTGTAGAACGGAAGTGGTTGTCAGGCACGTGTTCATAGGTGAAAATGATGATGAGTGTCACGGATCATCACATTCATCAGGTTGAAGTGCGAGTGAATATCTTAGAACAAGAATAAGCATGAATTGAATAGAAGAACAATAGTACTTTGCATTAATACTCAAGGAACAGCAGAGCTCCACACCATAATCTATGGTGTGTAGAAACTCCACCGTTGAAAATACATAAGTGATAATGGTCCAGTCATGCCGTGAGGCTAGCCCTTAAAATGTGATCAAGAGATCAAAAGATGATCAAAAGATTAAAACACAATAGTAAAAGGTCCTATTTATAATGAAACTAGCTACTAGTGTTTACAGAAATAGGTGAATGATGCAGAAATCCACTTCTGGGCCCACTTGGTGTATGCTTGGGCTGAGCATTGAGCTTCACACGTGTAGAGGCTTCTCTTGGAGTTAAACACCAGCTTTTATGCCAGTTTGGGCATTTAACTCCAACTTTTATGCCAGTTCTGGCGTTTTGACTTCAGAATAGGGCAGAGAAGGGGCGTTTGAATGCCAGTTTGTGTCATTAAAATTCAGGAAAAGTATAAACTATTATCTTTTGCTGGAAAGCCCTGGATGTCTACTTTCTAACGCAATTAAGAGTGCGCCATTTGGAATTCTGTAGCTCCAGAAAATTCACTTCGAGTGCAGGGAGGTCAGAATCCAACAGCATTAGCAGTCCTTTGTCAGCCTCTGAATCATATTTTTGCTCAGACACTCAATTTCAGCCAGAAAAAATACCTGAAATCACAAAAAAGCACACAAACTCATAGTAAAGTCCAGAAATGTGAATTTTGCATAAAAACCTATAAAAACATCCCAAAAAGTAGCTAGATCCTACTAAAAACTACCTAAAAACAATGCCAAAAAACGTATAAATTATCCGTTCATCAGACATCTTCCAAGGTCCCTGAGGGTATGTCTGACTGGCTAGACTCCCTCATCCTGATGTGTGTTTTTGTAGAGAATTCTGAGTTCTGTGCGGAGCTTAGAAAACATCACCGGATTTGTAGTAATCTAGGGCAGAAGAAAAATTATAAGCTAGTGGCACCTGATTCTGATGAGAGAGTCTATTTCCTTACTTCGGTCCAGGGGGAGCGTCCCTTTTTTTATGCCTATGACTATTTTTTCAGCCAACTGAACATTACTTTTCTGTTTACTCCTTTTGAGACCAATTTATTGTGGTCGTGCAATGTATCTCCATCCCAGCTACATCCCAACTCTTGGGGTTTTATAAAGATTTTTCAATTGTTGTGCTGTGAATTAGGTGTCCAGCCTTCCCAATCCCTCTTCTTTTATCTTTTTGTTCTGACAAAGCCTGGTGTTGTTAAGAAGAAGGCTGCCTTTGTGACTGTGTTGGAAGAGAACAAGGGGCAGCCTCTTTATCTTGATACCAAGAAATTTCTAGGAGATCCCTCACTTCTGCGAGCTGAGCTAGGTAGTGGTTGACTTCCTTTGCATCTTGTTGTGTTTGTTTGCTTTGTCGCATTTATTCCTTTTCTTTCCAATTTATAACTTGGTTTCTTGCTGTGTATTTTTCGGAGATGGTAAAAAATAATGATTCCATGAAGGCCTTTAAAAAGGCGAGAAAGGAGACTGCAGCTTTAAACATCTCGGCCAAGGTTCCCGGGTAGGGGTCGTCTAAGGATTCCCTGGAGAGGTCGAGCTCGGACACTTCTGGGCCAAAGAAAGTCATCCCGACTCCTAATGCTTGGCTGGCCTCATCTGTTCCTCCTTTACCGACCGCCAGTGCTGCCACCCCATCTGCTGCCGGTCCTTCTCCTAAAAAGCAGAGAACTGTTGAGCCTTTCAATTTGGATACCCCTGACTTTGATGCCGTGGGGTTCTTTGATCAGTAAATTGCTCCCTATGGTGTTGTGCCTTTGAATGATGTGTCTATTCTTCATCATTTGGACTTCATTACGTGAAGTAGTATCAAGATGGCACATATGGGAGAAGCTTTGTTTAGGACTGCTCAAGATGTTCCTGTTCATGCCACAAAGGCTCTCATGGAGGAGGCCAAGTCGGAGTATGATAGGATCAAGGGGTTGAAGGAGGAGCTCGAGGTGAAGGTGGCAAAGTTGGAAAAAGAACTGGAGGGTGAGAAGGCTCGGGCTAATGCGGCTGTGGCTTTGGCAGATCTGGCTGAGGAGATGGCGTAGAAGCATAAGGATAGCTATGTCTGGACTTATAGGGAGAAGGAAGAGTTCCGAAAGAGTTTGGAATCTGCTCGATCTGATTATGCCGAGCTCCAAGGTTATCTTGTGAGTAGTGTGACTACTGCTTATGAGAATCTGAAGTCTTAGGTCCGAGTTCTTGCTTCTGAGCTCGACCTGTCTCTCTTCAGTTTAGACAATATCGTAGAAGATGGGAAGATTGTCCCTACCCCGGATGACGATGATAACAACGTAGATCCGCCTCCTGTACCATCTACCAAAGCTCCTGCTGCCCTGGCTTCTTTGGCTCCTACAACTGAGGTTGGCCATCCTGAATCAGATCCTGATGTTCAGATCCTAAACCAGCCAAATGGAACCTGTTCATACCCTGGGTCAAGCTGTCCGACCTGGGATGTTTAGCGACAAGCCGACCGACCTCTTCAGGTCAGACTATCCGACCTCTTCTCAAAGAGCTCAGCCAATGCCCGACTTCTTCTCAAAGAGCTCAGCCAAATCGCCAAAGGAGCCCAAAGCAGGCCCAAAATGAAGGAACACAGCCCAATCTAAAGGCAGCCAAAGCCCAGAAAGATAAAGGCGGTTCCCCTAAAGATAAGATAACTTCACTCAAAAATAAGATAAGATAAGATAAGATAAGATAACTATCTTATCTCCAGAGAGGTCACTCCTCACCATTATAAATACACTGGAGCACCCAGGTATAACTCATACTCTGATTCTACTCAATACCTGCTTAATACCCTTGCTAACTTAAGCATCGGAGTCCCTTGCAGGTACACCCCACCCTTCGGTGACAAAGGATCAGCAGCACTCTCAGTTCCACAAGTCGGACACCCCAGCTTCGGCCGCTGTACACCTGCCGGACACGTCGGCTCCGACCAACACAGAAGATCTCGACCGAGATTGACCTACAGTTTCAGGTAACCCTCGGAACATTGGCCCCGTTGCCGGGAACCTGGAAGTCATCCCACCACCATGGCAGACAACCATGACAACGACCATGATTCAGATCTAGAGGATAGAACGCTGCACAAAAATGCTGACACTACACCAAAGGATACTCCTCAATTATTGGCTATGAAAATGCAAGGGGGTTTGATTTTATATTTTGACAAGAAAAGTAAATAACAAGAAAGTAAATGATAAGAACTAATAAAGAAAGGCAAACAACTATTGGCTAAGCATAGGAATTTGAGATCACCATCCTTGTCAATAACCAAATATTGACAATTATGAGGAACCAAGATCATTAAGTCTACTTCCAAAATCCTTAAGTACGTAATATCTACTCCTAGACTTGAAGTACGTCAAATGGCTTTGATCACATCAACCCATAAGTCCTAACCTATCTACTAATTATATTAGTAGTGGGTTGGTATCAATGAGTATCAAATTGATCACCAAGGGTTCTCAAATCACCATTTCATTGAGACCCAATGACTCAAGGTCACTCACTTCCCTAGCCTAGGCCAAGAGTAAAGAGAACTACTCAAAAACTAGAGAAAACATTTTATCAAACATGTAGAATGCGATGGAAGTAAACATCATAAATTGCAAGAGTAATAAAATCTAACAACTACCAATTACAAGAAAAGTAAAACCACAACTCAAATCATCAATAAAAGAACATCAATCATCAAATTTCATTAAATGTAAACAAATTCCAACATGAGCATTCATAAACATAAAAGAGACATAAAAGTAAAATTGACAAGAGAACTAAGAAAAATAGAGTAGTAGAAACAAGAAATTGTAAAGGAAACAAGATGAAATCAAGAAATCATGCCTAGATCTAAGATGGATTAACCGAACCTAACCTAATTCTAGAGAGAAGAGGGAGCTTCTCTCTCTAGAAACTAAACTACATGATGCTATACTACCAAACAATTGCTCCCCCTTGCCCAAGCTTGAACTTTACATGAAATAGCATTAGAAATGAGTTAGATTGCCCAAAATGCTCTAGAAATCACTGGCCACGAATTGCTTAAAGTAGACCCACGTGCAGCATCAGCATGCACGTGTACATGGCATGTGCGCGCCCCTATACGTCAGGAAATTATGACAAATTTTATATTATTTCGAAGTCCCAGATGTTAGCTTTCCAACGCAACTGGGACTGCCTCATTTGGACCTCTGTAGCTCAAGTTATGGTCGATTGAGTGGCAGGAGGTCAGGCTTGACAGCTTTACGGTTCCTTCATTTCTTCATGAGTTCTCTCACTTAGCATGCTTTTCTCCTCACTTCTTCCATCCAATACTTGCCTTATGAACCTAAAAGCACTCAACAAACATATCAAGGCATCGAATGGAATTAAAGTGAGTTAAATCCAGCTATTTTAAGGCCTAAAAAGCATGTTTTCACACATAAGCACAAATCTAGGGAGAATAATAAAACTATGCTATTTCATTGAATAAATGTGAGAAAAGTTGATAAAATCCCCCAAATTAAGCACAAGATAAACCACAAAATTGGAGTTTATCAGACTTCTAGTTTATGACTGTTTGATTTATTTTGAGTTTGGATACTTTTAGTTGCTTTTCTTTTAGCAACTTTATTTAGAAAAACAAAGTATTTTCTCCAGCTCTTGCAGTCGACTTTCAAGTGACATCTTTAGTCTGTTTTATTATAATAACATTTTTTCTTTGTGATATGCTCCTCTGCAGCTTTCTTTAGTACTTTTCAGGAATCTTGAGAGTGTTGGAGTTTTGTTGTCCGACCTCTTTTTTGGTTCCCTTTGTGAGGTCGTGGCTTGTTTTGGGTCGAGCTAGGTCTCTTCTGGCGCAAGTTTTTCATCTTGAATTATTTTTAGTAATCCCTTGGGTTTACTTTTTATAACTTTGTTTTCCGTTATTTTGGTTTGGGCCGACTTCTTCGTGTCGGTCCCTTCTAAGTTATTTCTAGTAATCCAGTTCTTGGACCTTGTCCGGTCTCTTTTTATGGATTACTTTTTATAACTTTTTGTCACTTTGATTGACTTGGGCCACCTTCTTTGTGTTGGTCCCTTCTAAGTTATTTATAGTAATCCATTTTTTGGACCATATCCAGTCTCTTTTTATGGATTACTTTTTATAACTTGTCACTTTGATCGGCTTGGGCCGACTTCTTGGTGTCGGTCCCTTCTAAGTTATTTCTAGTAATCCATTTTTCGGATCTAGTCCAGTCTCTTTTTATGGATTACTTTTTATAACTTTTGTCGCTTTGATCGGCTTGGGCCGACTTCATCATGTCGGTCCCTTCTAAGTTATTTCTAGTAATCCTATTTTTAGGGCTGGCCAGGCCTCTTTTTAGGGATTACTTTTTATCACTTTTTGTTGCTTTGATCTAGTCTGACTTCTTTTGCGTCGGTCCATTCTAAGTTATTTCTAGAAATCCATTTTTGTTTCAGACATCGTCAAGTCTCTATTCATGGATCGCTTTTTATAACTTCTTGAATTATTTTGTTTTTATCGCTTTTCATCTTGCCGATTTTCTAGAGTTTGATGCTCGCTTGGTCGATCTTTGATGAATTTGGTTTTCATTCTTGTCGACCACGTCGGGCAGTGAATTTGGTTTTCACTTTTGCCAATCTGTAGCTTTATAATCGGGTGATGAATTTTTATGTTTTCAGATTAATGCGTCTTGATAAAGAGATTTTGTAGAAAATCTTCTCAAGTTGCAGGCGTGCCATGATCTCGGTAGCTCTCGCTCCTCGAGTTCGGACACTTTGTAGTAGCCTTTTCCCAGTACCTCTATGACTCGGTAGGGTCCTTTCCAGTTAGCTAGCAGCTTTCCCTCTCCGGGTCAACTTGTTCCGATATCATTTCGGATTAGTATAAGGTCATTGTTGGTGAAGCTTCGCTGTACTACCTTTCGATTGTACCTTGAGGCCATGCGGCGTTTTAACGCTTCCTCTCTGATCCGAGCTCTTTCTTAGACTTATGGAAGTAGGTCGAGCTCTTCCTCTTGAAGTTGGGAGTTGGCTTCTTCACTATAGAGGATCGTTCTAGGAGATTCCTCTTTGATTCCTACCGGTATCATTGCCTCCAATCCATAAGCCAATCGGAAAGGTGATTCCTTTGTAGTGGAATGTGGAGTTGTCCGATATGCCCATAGGACTGCGGGAGCTCTTCAGCCCAAGTGCCCTTTGCATTATGTAGCCTCCGTTTTAGCCCACCTAGTATGACCTTATTGGCCACTTCTGCTTGTCCATTAGCTTCTGGGTGTTCTACGAATGTGAATTGGTGCTTTATTTTCAAGTCGGCTACCAACTTTCTAAAGCCTGCGGCTGTGAATTGAGTGCCATTATCAGTGGTGATGGAGTAAGGGACCCCAAACCTTGTGACAATATTTTTGTATAGAAATTTTCGACTTCTTTGGGCAGTAGCATTGGCTAGGGGCTCCGCCTCAATCCATTTTGTGAAATAGTCTACTCCTACAATGAGAGACTTGACCTGTCCCGATACTTAGGGGAAGGGCCCGAGGAGGTCGAGTCCCCACTTTGCAAATGGCCAGGGTGATGTCACGCTGATGAGTTCTTCTGGTGGGGCAATGTGGAGGTTAGCATGCTTCTGACATGGTGGACATGTCTTAACGAATTCGGTTACCTCTTTTTGCAAAGTTGGCCAAAAGAATCCGGCTCGGAGTACTTTCTTGGCAAGAGCTCCTGCTCTGAGATGATTGTCACATGTACCACTGTGTATCTCCTCTAAGACCTCTTTTGTGTTAGAGGTCGGTACACATTTTAAGAGAGCTGTCGAAATCCCTCTCTTGTATAGGATGTTGTTTATGATGGTGTAATACTGTGCCTCCCACTTTAACCTCTTTGCATCCTTCTTATCTATAGGTAGTATCTCTTATTTGAGGTAGCTGATTATGGGGGTCATCCATCCTTGATCCTGCCCTGATATAGCTAGGATATTTTCCTCTTCTAAGATTGACGGGTTCTGCAATATTTCCTGGATGAGGCTCCTATTACTGCCCCCTGGTTTGGTGCTGGCTAATTTTGAGAGAGCGTCAACTCGGGCATTCTGTTCCCGAGGTATATGTTAGATCTCATATTCCTGGAATCGTCTGAGTTGTTCCCTGGTTTTGTCCAGGTACTTTTTCATAGTGAGATATTTCGCTTGGTAGGTCCCTGCTATTTGTGAGGTGACAACCTGTGAATCACTAAAGATGACAAGTTTTTGGGCTCTGACCTCTTTAGCCAGCTTCAAACCAGCTAATAGCATCTCATACTCAGCTTGATTATTAGAAGCAGAGAACTCGAATTTTAGGGAAAGTTCGATTTGGGTTCCTTGATCACTTTCTATTATCACACTTGCTCCACTCCCGGTTTTATTTGAAGAGCCATCCATATATAGATTCCAATTCATAGGGTTTTCCAGGGCGTCAGTGTACTCTGCAATGAACTCGGGCAAGTACTGTGATTTGATGGCTCTCCGAGCTTCATATTGAAGGTCGAATTCAGACAACACGACCACCCACTGTAGGATTCTTCCTCTAAATCTGTTTTCTACAGAATACCTTTTATGGGCTAGTTGGTTCGAACTTTGATGGTTGAGCCTAGAAGTATAGGCAAAGCCGTCGAGAGGTTAATATGAGAGTGTATGCGAACTTCTCTATCTTTTGGTAATTCAGCTCAGACCCTTATAGTGCTTTGCTAATGAAGTATACAGGTTATTGTCCGCTATCATCCTCTCTGACTAATATTGAGGCTATTGCTCGACTTCCTACTGCAAGGTATAATATGAGTGCTTTCTCCTTCCCGTGGTCGGTTAAGGATGGGTGGTTGTCCCAAGAATCTTTTGAAATCCTGAAAAGCTTGCTCACACTCTGGTGTCCATTCAAACTTCTTTCCCTTCCTTAGTGTGGTGTAGAAGGGGAGAGATCTTATAGCTGATCCGGCTAGAAATCTGGATAAGGCTGCTAGTCGTCCGTTGAGCTGTAGCACTTTTTTAACATAGGTCGGGCTTTTCATATCGAGTATGGCCTGGCACTTGTCCGGGTTTGCCTCAATTACTCTTTACTTGAGCATGAAACCCAATAATTTGCCAGTTTCTACTGCAAAGGTGCATTTTGCAGGGTTAAGTCGCATGCCATGCTTTCTTATGGTATTGAATACTTGAGCGAGGTCAGACAGTAGTGATTCCTTGCTTTGCGTTTTTACTAACACGTCGTCCATATATACCTCCATGAGTTTCCCGACATGGTCTGCGAAGACTTTATTCATTAATCTTTGATAGGTGGCTCCTGCATTTTTGAGTCCGAATGACATGACGACGTAGCAGTAGTTTGCTTTTGGAGTTAAGAATGAGGTTCTTTTCTTGATCAGGTGGATACATCAGGATTTGATTGTATCCCAATAGGCATCCATGAATGAGAGGTATTTGTATCAGGAGGAGGCGTCCACCAAAGGGTCGATACTTGGGAGTGGATAAGGATCTTTCGGGCAAGTTTTGTTGAGATCGGTGTAATCTGTGCACATCTGCCACTTCCCGTTTGATTTCTTCAACAAGACAACGTTGGCTAGCCATAATCGGTATTTGACTTCTCTGATAAATCCTGCCTCTAGTAGAGCTTGTACCTATTCCTCCACATCTTGGGACCTTTCTGGTCTGAGCTTTCTATGCCTCTGCTATACTGGCCGAGATCCTGGATACACTGCCAGCTTGTGGCACATTAGCTTTGGGTTTATGCCCGGCATGTCTGCGGCCTTCCATGCAAAGAGGTCGACATTATCTTTTAGGAACTGTATGAGTGAATCCTTTACATTTCCTTTTAGGGCTACGCCAATATTTGTTGTTTTATCTAGGAAATCTCTGATCTGGACTTTTTCTATTTCGCCTTCAGGTTGCGGACGAAGTTCATCCCGACCTCGAACTCCCCCGAGTTTGATAGTGTGGATTTCTTCTCATTTGCCTCTGAGGTTCAGACTTTCGTTGTAACAGCGACGCGCTATTTTCTGGTCTCCTTTTATCGTAGTGATCCCTTCTGTAGTTGGGAACTTCATGCATTCATGCATAAATGTGTCGTTGAGACTACTGTGGCAAGCTGATTTAACGTTGTCTGACCTATCAGGGCATTGCAGGCTAAACTTACGTCGACCACGATGTAGTCTATGTTGAGCGTCCTTGACCGGTTTCCTTTTTCAAAGGTTGTGTGTAGTGAGATGAATCCAAGCGGTTGGATTAGAGTGTCTCATAGTCTGAATAAGCTGTTTAGATATGCTCTAAGCTCTTTTCCCTCCAGGCCGAGTTTGTCGAAGGTGGTTTTGAACAAGATGTTAGCTGAGCTTCCTTGGTCCACTAGTGTGCGGTGGAGATTAGCGTTGGCCAATATGATAGTGATGACCATGGGATCGTCATGTCCCGAGATGACGCCAGCGGCGTCCTCTTTAGTGAAAGTAATAGTAGGGAGGTCGGGTGGTCCTTCTCCTCCCTCCACGTGATAAACTTCTTTGAGGTGTCTTTTGCGAGATGATTTGGAGATTCCTCCCCCCGCAAATCCTCCATGTAACATGTGAACGTGTCTCTTAGGGGTACGAGGTGGCCGTTCAGTTCGTCCGACCTCATCCTCTCTTCTTCTCTTTCTAGGCTCATCTGTTTTACAGGCTAGGTACTGATCTAGTCTCCCTTCTCTTACCAACTTTTCTATGACATTTTTCAAGTCGAAGCACTTGTTAGCGAGATATCCATAAATTCGGTGGTATTCGCAGTACTCCATCCGATTTTTGCCTCCTGTGGGCGAGGTTGTGGGATCTTTTCAGTGTGGCATACTTCTCGGTATACTTCCACAAGAGACACCCGGAGAGGGGTGTAATTGTGGTATTTTTTAATCTTCTCTCCATGTTGATCTTCTTTTTTCTTGGACTCTTTATCCTTGTCTCGAGAGGAGTAAAAGGATCCGAATTTTGAAGTCTCTCCTAGTCGAGAGTTTTCCTCTATGTTGATGTACTTTTCTGCTCGTTCTTGTACTTCATTCAGAGATGTAGGATGTTTCTTTGATATGGAGTGACTAAAAGGTCCCTCTTGTAGGCCATTGATGAGACCCATAATGGCTGCTTCAGTTGGCAGACTTTGTATGTCTAGACATGCTTTGTTGAATCTTTCCATGTAGTTGCGAAGACTTTCCCAGTCTCCTTGCTTGATCCCTAACAAACTTGGGGCGTTCTTGGTTTTGTCCTTCTGGATGGAAAATCTGGCAAGAAACTTTCCAACTAAGTCGTCAAAGCTTGAGATGGACCTTGGGGGTAGGCTGTCGAACCACTTAATTGCCGTCTTGGTTAAGGTAGTTGGGAAGGCTTTGCACCGAATTGCATCTGAGGCATCGGTGAGATACATTCTGCTTCTGAAATTACTGAGATGATGACTTGGATCTGATGTGCCATCATATAGGGTCATGTCGGGAGCCTTAAAGTCCTTTGGGACTTTGGCTTTCATAATTTCTTTGGTGAATGGGTCTTGATCCTTCCGGGGATTATCCTCGTGATTGGATCGATTAGTCTTGGCCTTTAGATCTGCTTTAAGTTTTAGGAGTTTGTCTTCCAACTCTTTTTGTCGCCTAGTTTCCCTTCGAAGGTCCTCCTCGGCTTCTCGTTGGTGCTCAGCTTCCTTTTCGAGTTGTTTGAGACGATTTTGTTGAGCTTGAAGCGCCTCCAGGATTTGCATGTTTGGTGAGTTCTTGTCTACGTTTGGTTGAGGTGTTTCCTTTGGTGTAGTGTCCGAGTTCTTTTGCGGCATTCTATTTTCTAGATCTGAGTTGTGGTCGTTGTCAAGGTTGTCCACCATGTTGATGGGATGACTTCTAGGGTCCCCGACAACAGCGCCAATATTCTGAGGGTTACCTGAAACTGTAGGTCGATATCGGATGAGATCTTCTGTACTGGTCGGCGTTGTTAAGTCCGACTTGATGATGGTGGTCAGAGCCGCCGTGTCCAACTTGTTGGACTTGGTGGTGGTGCTGATCCTTCGTCACCAGAGGGTGGTGGTACCTGTAAGGGACTCTGATGCTTAAGTTAGCAAGGGTATTGTTCATACCCTGGGTCGAGCTCTCCGACCTGGGATGTTCTTCAGGCAAAGCGACCGACCTCTTTAGGTCAGGATGACCCGACCTCTTCTCAAAAGAGCTCGGCCAAGTCACAGGAAAGCCCAACAAAGGGCCCAAATAGAGGAACACGTCCCAAATCCAAGGGCAGCCCAAGCCCGTAGAGATAAAGGCGGTTCCCTTGAAGATAAGATGACCTCACTTGAAGGTAAAGATAAGATAAGATAACTAACTTATCTTATCTAAGAAGGTCATTATACGCTATTATAAATACACTGGAGCACCCAGGTATAACTCATACTCTGATTCTACTCAATACCTGCTTAATACCTTTGCTAACTTAAGCATCGGAGTCCCTTGCAGGTACCCCCACCCTCCGGGGACGAAGGATCAGCATCATCACCAAGTCCAACGAGTTGAACACAATGACTCCGATCACCATCATCAAGATCGGACTCCGCAGCTCCGACCAGCACAGAAGATCTCATCCGAGATCGACCTCTAGTTTCAGGTAACCCTCGGAACATTGGCGCCGTTGCCGGGGATCGAACCTGGTTCACCCGCATGACAGGCGGGAATACTCACCACTATACTACAACGACCATGACAACAACCACGGCTCAGATCTAGAAGATAGAACACTGCACAAAAACACGGACACTACACCAAAAGACACTCCCCAAATCAACAATAAGGACTCCCCAAACGAGGGAGCCCTGGAGGCATTTCAAGACTGGTAAAAACAACTTGAAGAAGATGCTCTACGTCAAAGATAGGCCGAGAAGGATCTACAAAGAGAAATAAGGCGACCCCAGGAGTTGGAGAACAAACTCCTAGAACTTGAAGCCGATGTCAAGACTAAAGCCAGCCGATCCACTCCCAAAGATGGCACCCGCAAGGACCAAGATCCATTCACCAAGGAGATCATGAAGATAAAAATACCAAAAGACTTTAAACTCCCAAACATGACCTTGTACGATGGCACTAGGGATCCTAGCCATCATCTCAGCAACTTCAGAAGCAGAATGTACCTCACCGATGCCTCAGATGCAGTTCGTTACAAAGCCTTTCCAACTACTTTAATAAAAACGGAAATTAAATGATTCCATAACCTCCCTCCAAGATCCATCTCAAGTTTCGATGACATGGGTAAAAAATTTCTGGCCAGATTTTCCATCCAAAAGGACAAAGCTAAACATGCGCCGAGCTTACTGGGATTCAGACAAGGAGAGCGGGAAACCCTGCGTAACTACATGGAGAGATTCAACAAAACATGCATGGATATACAACCAACAAAAGCTGCCATCATGGGTCTCATTAATGGCCTGCGAGAAGGGTCTTTTAGTCAATCCATATCAAAGAAGTACCCCACATCCCTGAACGGGGTATAGGAGCGAGCGGAAAAATACATCAACATGGAGGAAAACTCCTGATTAGGAGAGACCTCAAAAGCAGGGTTCACCCCTCGGGATAAAGACAAAAATTCCAGAAAAAAGGAAGATCGACATGGCGAGAAAATCAAAAAATACCATAATTACACCCCTATTCGGGTGTCTCCCGTGGATGTCTATAGAGAGGTTTGCAACACAGAAAAAATACCACCAGCTCGACCACTCAAAGGCAAAAAAGGAGGAGGAAACCGAAGTGAATATTGTGAATACTATCGGATCCGCAGGCACTCCACCAATGAGTGTTTTGACTTAAAAAACGTCATAGAAAAGCTCGTACGAGAAGGAAAGCAAGATCGATACCTGGCCACCCATGAGGATGAACAAAGGAAAAGAAGAAGAGCAGAAGACGTCGGACAAACTGCGCGATCATCCCGGACGCCAGAGAGACACGTCCACATGATACACGGCGGATTCGCCGGGGGAGGAATCTCCAAATCATCCCGCAAAAGACATCTCAAAGACATATACCACGTCGCAGAAAGGAAGGAAACACCCGACATCCCGGCGATCACTTTTACCAAGGAAGACGCATCTGGCATCGCGTCATGGCATGATGGTGGACGAAATTGTGATCCTCAAAGTTGGTCTCTTTGTACTTGTATGAAATCAAAAATACCCCAAAGAGATCATGGTATGATAAATTGGGATCTTAATAATCCCTGGTGTGATCATAACTCCGTTCAACTTAACCAGCAAGTGTAATGGGTCATCCAAGTAATACCTTACGTAAGTAAGGGTCGATCCCACAGAGATTGTTGGTATGAAGCAAGCTATGGTCACCTTGTAAATCTCAGTTAGGCAGATTAAATGGTTTATGATGAGTTCGAAAATTAATAATAAACAGAAAATAAAATAGGATTGAAATACTTATGTAAATCAATAGTGGGAATTTCAGATAGGCGTATGGGGATGCTGTGCTCCTCTTAAATCTCTACTTTCTTATTACATTCATCCAATCCTTCTTACTCCTTTCCATGGCAAGCTGTATGTAGGGAATCACCATTGTCAATGGCTACTTTTCATCCTCACTGGAAAATGGTCCTATGCGCTGTCACTACATGGCTAATCGTCTGGAGGCATCACCCTTGTCGATGGCTACATCCCATCCTCTCAGTGAAAATGGTCCAAATGCTCTGTCATAGCACGGCTAATCATCTGTCGGTTCTCAATCAGGTTGGAATAGAATCCCTTGATTCTTTTGCGTCTGTCACTAACGCCCGGCCTTCAGGAGTTTGAAGCTCGTCACAGTCATTCAATACCGGAATCTTACTCGGAATACCACTGACAGGGTTAGACTTTCCAGATTCCCAGAATCCTACTCGGAATACCACAGACAAGGTTAGACTTTCCAGATTCCCATGAATGCCGCCATCTATCTAGCTTATACCACGAAGATTCTGTTGGGGGAATCTAAGAGATATGCGCCCGGCCTAAGGTAGAACGGAAGTGGTTGTCAGTCACGCGCGTTCATAGGTGAGAATGATGATGAGTGTCACTGATCATCACATTCATCAAGTTGGAGTGCAACGTATATCTTGGAATAAGAATAAAAGAGAATTGAATAGAAAATAATAGTAATTGTATTGAAACTTGAGGTACAGCAGAGCTCCACACCCTTAATCTATAGTGTGTAGAAACTCCACCGTTGAAAATACATAAGTGAAAGGTTCAAGCATGGCCGAATGGCCAGCCCCCTAAAATGTGATCAATGGCCTCCTGAGATGAAGAATAAAACAAAACTGAGACCAGAGATGAAACGTGGTCAAAAGACGTCTAATATAATAGTTAAATGTCCTATATATACTAGACTAGCTACTAGGGTTTACAGAAGTAAGTAATTGATGCATAAATCTACTTCTGGGGCCCGCTTGGTGTATGTTTGGGGTGAGCCTGATCTATCCACAAGCTGAGGCTTTTATTGGAGTTGAACGCTGAGTTATAGCGTGTTTCTGGCGTTCAACTCTGGGTCGTGACGTGTTTCTGCCGTTTGACTCTAGACAGCAGCATGTACTTGGCGTTGAGCACCACTTTAAGTCGTCAATTCCCAAATAAAGTATGGACTATTATATATCGCTGGAAAGCTCTGGATGTGTACTTTCCAACACCGTTGAGAGCGCGCCATTTGAAGTTCTGTAGCTCCAGAAAAGCCATTTTGAGTGCAGGGAGGTCAGATTCCAACAGCATCAGCAGTCCTTTTGTCAGTGTTTTTCAGAGTTTTGCTCAAGTCCCTCAATTTCAGCCAGAAATTACCTGAAATTACAGAAAAACACACAAAATCATAGTAAAGTCCAGAAATGTGAATTTAACATAAAAACTAATGAAAACATCCCTAAAAGTAGCTTGAACTTACTAAAAACTACCTAAAAACAATGCCAAAAAGCGTATAAATTATCCGCTCATCACAATACCAAACTTAAATTGTTGCTTGTCCCCAAGCAACTGAAAATCAAATAGGATAAAAAGAATAGAATATACTATAAATTCCAAAATATCAATGAATATTAATTCTAATTAGATGAGCGGGGCTTGTAGTTTTTTGCTTCTGAACAGTTTTGGCATCTCACTTTTTCCTTTGATGTTTAGAATGATTGGCATCTCTAGGAACTTAGAATTTTAGATAGTGTTATTGATTCTCCTAGTTAAGTATGTTGATTCTTGAACACAACTACTTTTATGAGTCTTGGCCGTGGCCCTAAGCACTTTGTTTTCCAGTATTACCACCGGATACATAAATGCGACAGACACATAACTGGGTGAACCTTTTCAGATTGTGACTCAGCTTTGCTAGAGTCCCCAGTTAGAGGTGTCCAGAGCTCTTAAGCACACTCTTTTGCTTTGGATCACGACTTTAACCACTCAGTCTCAAGCTTTTCACTTGGACCTGCATGACACAAGCACATGGTTAGGGACAGCTTGATTTAGCCGCTTAGGCCTGGATTTTATTTCCTTGGGCCCTCCTATCCATTGATGCTCAAAGCCTTGGATTCTTTTTATCCTTGCTTTTTGGTTTTAAGGGCTATTGGCTTTTTCTGCTTGCTTTTTCTTTTTCTTTCTATTTTTTTGCCATATTTTTTTTCGCACAAGCTTTTTACTTTTCACTGCTTTTTCTTGCTTCAAGAATCAATTTTCATGATTTTTTAGATTGTCAATAACATTTCTCTTGTTCATCATTCTTTCAAGAGCCAACAGTTTTAACATTCATAAACAACAAGATCAAAAATATGCACTGTTCAAGCATTCATTCAGAAAACAAAAAGTATTGTCACCACATCAATATAATTAAACTAAATTCAAAGATAAATTCGAAATTCATGTACTTCTTGTTCTTTTGAATTAAAACATTTTTTATTTAAGAGAGGTGAAGGATTAATGGAATTATTCATAACATTAAGACATAGTTACTAAACACTAATGATCATGAAGTAGAGACACAAAACATAAATGAACACAAGATAAAAAATGAAAAGTAGAAAGAAATAAGAACAAGGAATGAGTCCACCTTAGTGGCGTCTTCTTCTTGAAGGACCAACATTGTCCTTAAGCTCTTCTATGTTCCTTCTTTGCCTTTGTTGCTCCTCCCTCATTGCTCTTTGATCTTCTCTTATTTCATGGAGAATGATGGAGTGCTCATGATGTTCCACCCTTAATTGTTTCACATTATAGCTCAAATCTTCTAAGAAAGTGTTGAGTTGTTCCCAATAGTTGTTGGGAGGAAAGTGCATCCCTTGAGGCATCTCAGGGATTTCTTGAAGATGAGCTTCCTCATGCATCTCTTGAGATCCGTGGAGGGTCTCTCTTGCTTGCTCCATCCTTTTCTTGGTGATGGGCTTATCCTCCTCAATGGAGATGTCTCCTTCTATGATAACTCCAGCTGAGTAACATAGATGGCAAATAAGGTGAGGAAAAGCTAGCCTTGTGGTGCACGAAATTGCAATCACACTTTTGCAATCCCGCACAACTAACCAGCAAGTGTACTGGGTCGTCCAAGTAATACCTTGCGTGAGCAAGGGTCGATCCCACAGAGATTGTCGGCTTGAAGCAAGCTATGGTTATCTTGTAAATCTTAGTCAGGATATCAGAAATTATCAGGATTGATTGTGAAAAGCAAAAGAACATGAAATGATTACTTGTTTTGCAGTAATGGAGAATAGGTTGAGGTTTGGAGATGCTCCATCTTCTGAATCTCTGCTTTCCTACTGTCTTCTTCTTCAGTCACGCAAGTCTCCTTCCATGGCAAGCTGTATGTAGGGTTTCACCGTTGTCAATGGCTACCTCCCATCCTCTCATTGGAACGATTCCTAATGCCCTGTCACGGCACGGCATTCCATCTGTCGGTTCTCAATCAGGCCGGAATAGAATCTAGTGATTCTTTTGGCGTCTGTCACTAACGCCCCGCCTTCAGGAGATTGAAGCACGTCACAGTCATTCAGTCATTGAATCCTACTCAGAATACCACAGACAAGGTTTAGACCTTCCGGATTCTCTTGAATGCCGCCATCAGTCTAGCTTATACCACGAAGATTCCGGTTAAAGAACCCAAGAGATAACTACTTAATCTAAGGTAGAACGGAGGTGGTTGTCAGTCACACGTTCATGGTTGAGAATGATGATGATTGTCACGGATCATCACATTCATCCGGATTAAGAACAAGTATTATCTTAGAATGGAAGCAAGCATGATTGAATGAGAAACAGTAGTAATTGCATTAATCCATCAAGACACAGCAGAGCTCCTCACCCCCAACCATGGGGTTTAGAGACTCATGCTGTGGAAGAAAACATGTAAAAATGTCATAAGGTCATCAAAAGTTGCATAAGGTACTGATACAATGTCAAAAGATCCTATAAATAGTAAACTAGTAACCTAAGGTTTACAGAAATGAGTAAATGACAGAAAAATCCACTTCCGGGCCCACTTGGTGTGTGCTTGGGCTGAGCAATGAAGGAATTTCGTGTAGAGACCTTTTCTGGAGTTAAACGCCAGTTCTCATGCCAATTTGGGCGTTTAACTCCAAATTTTATGCCAGTTCCGGCGTTTAACGCTGGAATTTCTGTAGGTGACTTTGGGCGCCGGTTTGGGCCATCAAATCTTGGGCAAAGTATGAACTATTATATATTGCTGGAAAGCCCAGGATGTCTACTTTCCAACGCCGTTGAGAGCGCGCCAATTGGGCTTCTGTAGCTCCAGAAAATCCGCTTCGAGTGCAGGAAGGTCAGAATCCAACAGCATCTGCAGTCCTTTTTGGTCTCGGAATCAGATTTTTGCTCAGTACCCTCAATTTCAGCCAGAAAATACCTGAAATCACAGAAAAACACACAAACTCATAGTAAAGTCCAGGAAAGTGAATTTTAGCTAAAAACTAATAAAAATATACTAAAAACTAACTAGATTATACTAAAAACATACTAAAAACAATGCCAAAAAGCATACAAATTATCCGCTCATCACAACACCAAACTTAAATTGTTGCTTGTCCCCAAGCAACTGAAAATCAAAATAAGATAAAAAGAAGAGAATATACTATAGACTCCAAAATATCAATGAAACATAGCTCCAACTAGATGAGCGGGACTAGTAGCTTTTTGCCTCCGAACAGTTTTGGCATCTCACTCTATCCCTTGAAGTTCAGAATGATTGGCATCTATAAGAACTCAGAACTCAGATAGTGTTATTGATTCTCTTAGTTAAGCATAATGATTCTTGAACATAGCTAGTGTATGAGTCTTAGTTAAGCATAATGATTCATGCCACAGACACATAATTGGGTGAACCTTTTCAGATTGTGACTCAGCTTTGCTAAAGTCCCCAATTAGAGGTGTCCAGGGTTCTTAAGCACACTCTTGTTGCCTTGGATCACAACTCTTTATTCTTTTATTTTTCTTTTTCTTTTCTTTTTCTCTTTTTTTTTTCACTGCTTTTTCTTGCTTCAAGAATCAGTCTAATGATTTTTAGATCCTCAATAACAGTTCTCTTTTTCCTCCTTCTTTCAAGAGCCAACAATTTTAACATTCTCAAAACAACAAATTCAAAAGACATATGCACTATTCAAGCATTCATTCAGAGAGCAAAAAGTATTGTCACCACATCAAACTAATTCAACTAGTTTCAATGATAAATTTTGAAATCCTGTACTTCTTGTTCTTTTGTGATTAAAGCATTTTTCATTTAAGAGAGGTGATGGATTCATAGGACATTCATATCTTTAAGGCATAAAATTTCAATTTTATTAATTATAAATCAAAACAAGACTCAAAAATAGATATAGAATGAGACTAGAAAAGCGAAAAATAAAAACAAAACTCAATAAAAAAAAACGAAAAACAGAGGCTCCTAATGATAGAGGTTTTCACAGAGTTAGGACTCAACAACCTTGATTTTGAGAAGTAGATGCTCCCTCAGCTTGAGAGAAGAACTTTTGGCTTTTCAGTTCTTGGATTTCACGCCCCTGCTTCTCTTGCTCCTTCCATTGTCTTCTTGGTGATTGGATGTTCAATGGGTATGAATTCATCTTCTTCTATCTTCACCCCAGCCTCTTTACAAAGCAAGGAGATCAAGCTTGGGTAAGCCAATTTGGTTACAGTGGAATTCCTATTTGCAATTGTGTAGATCTCACAGGCAATCGTATGATGAACCTCCACTTCTTTTCCAAGCATAATGCAATGAATCATCACTGCTCTCTTGATGGTGACCTCAGAACGGTTGCTAGTGGGCAATATGGAACGCCCAATAAAGTCTAGCCAACCTCTTGCAATTGGCTTGAGGTCTCCCCTCTTGAGTTGGTTTGGGACACCCTTTGAATTGGTTATCCATTTAGTCCCAGGGAGGCATATGTCCTCTAGAACTTGATCCAACCCTTTATCTACTCTCACCATCCTCCTATTGAAGGAATCAGGATCATCTTGTAGTTGAGGTAGTTTGAAGATTTCTCTTATTTTGTCCAGATGGAAGTACATAACTTTCCCTCTGACCATGGTTCTGTGGGTATGATAAGCGGTTCCAGTCATTCTTTGCTTATCTGTTAGCCACAGATTTGAGTAGAATTCCTGAACCATGTTCCTTCCAACCTTTGTCTCAGGATTGGTCAGAACTTCCCAACCTCTGTTTCGAATTTGCTCTTGGATCTCCGGATATTCATCTTCTTTCAGATCAAATTTAACTTCCGGGATCACTGACCTCAGACCCATTATTTTGTGATAATGGTCTTCATGTTCTTTGGTTAAGAACTTCTCTTCATTCCAAAGATTCTTTGGATTAGTCTCTTTCTTTCCTCTTGAGTTGGTTTGTTTTCCCTTGGGAGCCATGATCTTGATAGATCTTGACTTAGTGATCACGGAAAAGCACACCAAACTTAGAGGTTTTGCTTGTCCTCAAGCAAAAAGAAAAGAAAGAAGAGAAGAGAGAGAGAGAGGGAGAGGAAATTCGAATGGTGTGAGGAAGGAGGGGTGAGGAACGTTCATTTATAGAGTGGGGGGGAGGAGAATTTCGAAAACAAAAGAGAGATTTGAAAGGAAATTTGAAAAGATATGAAAAGAAAATTGAGAAAAGGGTGAGTTTTTGAAGAAGATTTGAGATTATTTTGAAATAGATTTGAAGAATGGTTTTAATTTGTGAAGATTTGAAAGTGAATGATGAAAGGTTGAAGTGCATTTATGTAGAAGAGTATGGGTAAAAAGAGGAAAGTTTGAAAAAAAATTGAGTTGAAAACAAAAGTGTGGTCCCCCCACCTTTCTGGCGTTAAACGCCCAGAATGGCACCCATTCTGGCGTTTAACGCCCACTTGGCACCCTTTTTGGGCGTTTAACGCCCAGCCAGGTACCCTGGCTGGCGTTAAACGCCAGAAAACCTTCCTCACTGGGCGTTTTTCTGAACGCCCAGTGATGCTGCACACCTGGCGTTAAACGCCCAGAATGGTGCCCATTCTGGCGTTTAACGCCCAAAATGGCACCATTCCTGGCGTTAAACGCCCAGAATGGTACCCATTCTGGCGTTTAACGCCCAAAATGCTCCTTACTGGCGTTTTTTCGCCAGTAAGCTCATTTTCTCTGCTTTTTGAGCTGAATCCTTCTGTAACTCTGTGAATTCCTTCATTTTTTGATATTTGCCTCTGTAAGAACTAATCATACAACCTACTAATGACTGGGTTGCCTCCCAGCAAGCGCTTCTTTACTGTCTTTAGCTGGACTTTCACTGAGAATCACTCAAGTCTCAGTTCTGAGCATTCCTGCTCAAGATTTCCTTCAAGATAATGCTTGATTCTCTGTCCATTAACAATGAACTTCTTATCAGAATCAATATCCTGAAGCTCAACATATCCATATGGTGACACTCCTGTAATCACATACGGACCCCTCCAACGGGATTTGAGTTTTCCTGGAAACAGTTTGAGCCTAGAGTTGAAGAGCAGAACTTTTTGTCCTGGCTCAAAGACTCTGGTTGACAATTTCTTGTCATGCCATTTCTTTGCCTTTTCCTTATAAATTTTTGCATTTTCAAAGGCATTGAGTCTGAACTCCTCTAGCTCATTTAGCTGGAGCAGTCTTTTTTCACCAGCTAACTGTGCATCCATGTTTAGGAATCTGGTTGCCCAGTAGGCTTTATGTTCCAGTTCCACAGGCAAATGACAGGCCTTTCCATATACCAGTTGGTATGGGGAGGTTCCTATAGGAGTCTTGAATGCTGTTCTGTATGCCCACAGAGCATCATCCAAGCTCTTTGCCCAATCCTTTCTTCGGGCCATCACAGTCCGTTCCAGGATTCTCTTTAGCTCTCTGTTAGAGACTTCAGCTTGCCCATTTGTCTGTGGATGATACGGAGTTGCCACCTTGTGGCTAATTCCATATCTAACCATAGCAAGGTGTAGCTGTTTATTGCAGAAATGAGTGCCCCCATCACTGATTAGCACTCTGGGCACGCCAAATCTGCTGAAAATGTTCTTCTGGAGGAATTTCAGTACGGTCTTAGTATCATTGGTAGGTGTAGCAATCGCTTCTACCCACTTAGATACATAGTCCACTGCCACCAGAATGTAAGTGTTTGAGTATGATGGTGGGAATGGCCCCATGAAGTCAATTCCCCATACATCAAACAGCTCTATCTCTAATATCCCTTGTTGAGGCATGGCATATCCATGAGGCAGGTTACCAGCTCTTTGGCAACTGTCACAGTTACGCACAAACTCTCGGGAATCTTTATAGAGAGTAGGCCAGTAGAAGCCACATTGGAGGACTTTAGTGGCTGTTCGCTCACTTCCAAAATGTCCTCCATACTGTGATCCATGGCAGTGCCATAGGATCCTCTGTGCTTCTTCTCTGGGTACACACCTGCGGATCACTCCGTCAGCACATCTCTTAAAGAGATATGGTTCATCCCAGAGGTAGTACTTGGCATCTGAAATTAATTTCTTTCTCTGCATGTAACTGTACTCTTTGGGTATGAACCTCACAGCTTTATAATTTGCAATATCTGCAAACCATAGAGCTTCCTGAATGGCAAATAGTTGCTCATCTGGGAAAGTCTCTGAGATCTCAGTAGAAGGGAGGGACGCCCCAGCTACTGGTTCTATTCGGGACAGATGATCTGCTACTTGGTTCTCTGTCCCTTTTCTGTCTCTTATTTCTATATCAAACTCTTGCAGAAGCAACACCCATCTAATGAGCCTGGGTTTTGAATCCTGCTTTGTGAGTAGATATTTAAGAGCAGCATGGTCAGTGTACACAACCACTTTGGATCCCACTAGATAGGATCTAAACTTGTCAATGGCATAGACCACTGTAAGTAACTCTTTTTCTGTGGTTGTGTAGTTCTTCTGTGCGTCATTTAGAACACGGCTGGCATAGTAAATGACGTGCAGAAGCTTGTTATGCCTCTGTCCCAACACTGCACCAATGGCATGGTCACTGGCATCACACATTAGTTCAAATGGCAATGTCCAGTCTGGTGCAGAGATGACTGGTGCTGTGACCAGCTTAGCTTTCAGGGTCTCAAACGCCTGCAGACACTGTGTGTCAAACACAAATGGTGTGTCAGCAGCTAACAGATTACTCAGAGGTTTTGCAATTTTCGAAAAATCCTTTATAAACCTTCTGTAAAATCCTGCATGCCCCAGAAAGCTTCTGATTGCCTTAACATTGGCAGGTGGTGGTAATTTCTCAATTACCTCTACCTTTGCCTTATCCACCTCTATTCCCTTGCTTGAAATTTTGTGCCCAAGGACAATTCCTTCAGTCACCATAAAGTGACATTTCTCCCAGTTTAAAACCAGGTTAGTCTCTTGGCACCTTTTCAAGACAAGTGCTAGGTGATTAAGACAGGAGCTAAAAGAGTCTCCATATACTGAAAAGTCATCCATGAAGACTTCCAGAAATTTCTCTACCATATCTGAAAAGATAGAGAGCATGCACCTCTGAAAGGTTGCAGGTGCATTGCACAGACCAAAAGGCATTCTCCTATAGGCAAACACGCCTGAAGGGCAGGTGAATGCTGTTTTCTCTTGGTCCTGGGGGTCTACTGCAATTTGGTTGTAGCCTGAATAGCCATCCAAAAAGCAGTAATAATCATGGCCAGCTAGTCTTTCTAGCATTTGGTCTATGAATGGTAAAGGAAAATGATCCTTTCTGGTGGCTGTATTGAGCCTTCTGTAGTCAATACACATGCGCCACCCTGTGACTGTCCTTGTAGGAACCAGTTCATTTTTTTCATTATGAACCACTGTCATGCCTCCCTTTTTGGGAACAACTTGGACAGGGCTCACCCAGGGGCTATCAGAAATAGGATAAATAATCCCAGCCTCTAGTAATTTAGTGACCTCTTTCTGCACCACCTCCTTCATGGCAGGATTTAGCCTCCTTTGTGGTTGAACCACTGGTTTGGCATTATCCTCCAATAGGATCTTGTGCATGCATCTAGCTGGGCTAATACCCTTAAGATCACTTATGGACCACCCAAGAGCTGTCTTGTGTGTCCTTAGCACTTGAATCAGTGCTTCCTCTTCCTGTGGATTTAAAGCAGAGCTTATTATCACTGGAAAACTATCACCCTCTCCCAGAAATGCATATTTCAGGGATGGTGGTAGTGGTTTGAGTTCAGGCTTGGGAGGCTTATCCTCCTCCTGAGAAATTTTCGAAAATTCCCTTGCCTCCTCTAGTTCTTCTTGGTCAGGTTGAGCATCTTTAAAGATGTCCTCAAGCTCTGATTCTAGGCTTTCAGCCATATTGATCTCTTCTACCAGAGAGTCAATAATGTCAGCGCCCATGCAGTCATTTGGTGTGTCTGGATGCTGCATGGCTTTTACAGCATTCAACTTGAACTCATCCTCATTGACCCTCAAGGTTACTTCCCCTTTTTGTACATCAATGAGAGTTCGTCCAGTTGCTAGGAAGGGTCTTCCTAGAATGAGAGTTGCACTCTTGTGCTCCTCCATTTCCAGCACCACAAAGTCAGTTGGAAAGGCAAATGGCCCAACCTTGACAATCATGTCCTCAATTATGCCTGATGGGTATTTAATGGAGCCATCAGCAAGTTGGAGGCATATCCGGGTTGGTTTGACTTCTCCAGTCAACCCAAGCTTTCTGATAGTGGATGCAGGTATTAGATTGATGCTTGCTCCAAGATCACATAGGGCTGTCTTGGTGCAAGCACCTTCTAATGTGCATGGTATCATAAAGCTCCCTGGATCTTGAAGCTTTTCTGGTAAGCTTTTTAGAATGACTGCACTGCATTCTTCAGTGAGAAACACTTTTTCAGTTTCTCTCCAATCCTTCTTATGACTTAAGATTTCTTTCATGAACTTAGCATAAGAAGGTATTTGCTCAAGTGCCTCTGCAAACGGAATCTTTATTTCAAGAGTCCTTAGATAGTCTGCAAAGCGGGCAAATTGCTTATCCTGCTCCGCTTGGCGGAGTTTTTGAGGATAAGGCATCTTGGCTTTATATTCTTCAACCTTAGATGCTGAAGAAGTGGTTGAAGAAGCCTTGTTAGAGGGATTACTGTCAGCACTCTCAGGTGTCTGATCCTCCCTTGGCGTTTGGACGCCAGGAATGGGTGAAGTTTGGGCGTTAAACGCCAACTTCTCTCCCTTTTCTGGCGTTTGAACGCCAGAACTGGGCAAGGAATGGGCGTTTAACGCCAGCTTTCCTTCCCTTTCTGGCGTTTGAACGCCAATAGCATTCCTCTCTGGGCTCTTACTGTCCTCAGAGGGATTTTGAACAGTGGTTTGGTTGTCCTCTGTCAATTGTTCCTTGTTTGGCTTTTACTCTTTTGAGCAGTGTTATTCAGGGTCTTTCCACTTCTCAATTGAACTGCTTGACATTCCTCTGTTATCTGTTTGGATAATTGCTGTTTTGCTTGATTTAACTGCAGTTCTATACTCTTGTTAGCAACTTTAGTTTCATGGAGCATCTCTTTAAAGTCTGCTAACTGTTCTGTCATCAGGAGCAATTGTTGATTAAGCTCATTTATCTGTTCTTGAGGACTAGGGTCAGTGACTACTGCCATGACTTCCTCTTTTGGAGAGAACTCATTGCTAGAGTACAAATATTGGTTTCTAGCAACAGTGTCTATAAGCTCTTGAGCTTCTTCAATTGTCTTCCTCATGTGTATAGATCCACCAGCTGAGTGGTCTAAAGACATCTGAGCTTTTTCTGTAAGCCCATAATAGAAAATGTCTAACTGTACCCACTCTGAAAACATTTCAGAGGGACATTTCCTTAGCATACCCCTATACCTCTCCCAGGCATTATAAAGGGATTCATTATCCTCTTGTTTAAAGCCTTGGATGTCCAGCCTTAGCTGTGTCATCCTTTTTGGAGGGTAAAAATGATTCAGGAATTTGTCTGACAACTGTTTCCATGTCTTTATGCTTGCTGTAGGTTGGTTATTCAACCACCTTTTAGCTTGATCTTTTACAGCAAATGGAAACAGTAGTAGTCTGTAGACATCCTGATCAACCTCTTTATCATGTACTGTGTCAGCAATTTGTAAAAACTGTGCCAGAAACTCAGTAGGTTCTTCCTGTGGAAGACCGGAATACTGGCAATTTTGCTGCACTATGATAATGAGCTGAGGATTTAGTTCAAAGCTGCTTGCTTTGATGGGAGGTGTACAGATGCTACTCCCATATGCAGCTGTAATGGGGTTAGCATATGACCCCAGAGTCCTTTTGGACTGATTAATCCCACTTAAGTCCATAATGGACAAGAGGGAAATGATAATGATTGTAAAGAGATAAATTTTGTTTTTTTTTTTTTTTGAATTAACGAAAAAAATAAAATAAAACAAAATAAAATTAAAATAAAAATTCGAAAATCAAAAGAAAATAAAATCAAAGCAAATTGAAAACTGAATCAATTAGTTAATTAAAAAGATTTTGAAAACAGCAATTAGAAAGATATGATTGAAAAATTTTTATGAAAAGATTTGATTTTTAAAAAGAGGAAAGAGAAAACAACAAAAAGACACCAAACTTAAAATTTTAGAAAATCAAACACAAAATTTTCGAAAATTTTTTAGGAGAAACACAAAGAGGACACCAAACTTAGAATTTTTATGAATCAAAAAGGGACTAAGAACATGCAAAGAAAAGTCGAAAATTAAAAGAAAAACAAAGGCATGCAAATGACACCAAACTTAGAATATGAAACTAGACTCAACTAAAAAAGACTCTAAACCAACAAAACAAAAAGTCCTAATCTAAGCAACAAGATAAGCCGTCAGTTGTCCAAACTCAATAATCCCGGCAACGGCGCCAAAAACTTGGTGCACGAAATTGCAATCACACTTTTGCAATCCCGCACAACTAACCAGCAAGTGTACTGGGTCGTCCAAGTAATACTTGCGTGAGCAAGGGTCGATCCACAGAGATTGTCGGCTTGAAGCAAGCTATGGTTATCTTGTAAATCTTAGTCAGGATATCAGAAATTATCAGGATTGATTGTGAAAGCAAAAGAACATGAAATGATTACTTGTTTTGCAGTAATGGAGAATAGGTTGAGGTTTGGAGATGCTCCATCTTCTGAATCTCTGCTTTCCTACTGTCTTCTTCTTCAGTCACGCAAGTCTCCTTCCATGGCAAGCTGTATGTAGGGTTTCACCGTTGTCAATGGCTACCTCCCATCCTCTCATTGGAACGATTCCTAATGCCCTGTCACGGCACGGCATTCCATCTGTCGGTTCTCATCAGGCCGGAATAGAATCCAGTGATTCTTTGGCGTCTGTCACTAACGCCGCTTCAGGGATTGAAGCACGTCACAGTCATTCAGTCATTGAATCCTACTCAGAATACCACAGACAGGTTTAGACCTTCCGGTTCTCTTGATGCCCATCAGTCTAGCTTATACCGAAGATTCCGGTTAAGAACCAAGAGATACTACTTAATCTAAGGTAGAAGGAGGTGGTTGTCAGTCCACATTCATGGTTGGAATGATGATGATTGTCACGGATCATCAATTCATCCGGATAAGAACAAGTATATTTAGAATGGAAGCAAGCATGATGAATGAGAATAGTATAATTGCATTAATCCATCAAACACAGAAGTCCTCACCCACATGGGTTTAGGACTCATGCTGTGGAAGAAACATGTAAAAATGTCATAAGGTCATCAAAGTTGCATAAGGTACTGATACAATGTCAAAAGATCCTATAAATAGTAACTAGTACCTAAGGTTTACAGAATGAGTAAATGACAGAAAATCCACTTCCGGGCCACTTGGTGTGTGCTTGGGCTGAGCAATGAAGGAATTTCGTGTAGAGACTTTTCTGGAGTTAACGCCAGTTCTCATGCAGTTTGGGCGTTTAACTCCAAATTTTATGCCAGTTCGGCGTTTAACGCTGGAATTTCTGTAGGTGACTTTGGGCGCCGTTGGGCCACAAACTTGGCAAGTTGGATATTATATATTGCTGGAAACCAGGATGTCTACTTTCCAACGGTGAGAGCGCGCCAATTCTTCTGTAGCTCCAGAAAATCCGCTTCGGTGCATCAG